>NC_040016.1:10356767-10493204 GCF_000972845.2 Larimichthys crocea
GCCTGAAGGGAATAAAAACTGTGACGTTGCAGAAGCTGGCACAGCGAATGCGTGTCATCCTCAAAGCTAAAGGTGGTCCAAGAGAAATATTTGATTTTGCGACTTTTTTTTTTTTTAATTTCATTTATACCTTGCAGTTATTATTTATATAGCATGGTCACTTACTTTTGTAATATTATTTATATTATGGTCACTACTCTTACAATAATATTATTATTTGTATCATGGTCACTTTCTTTGCAATATTCTCTTACACTTTGGTCACTTTATATTACAATACTCTTTTTATATATCATGCCACTTTTTATCCTCAGCACTTGTCTGTTTAAAGGTTGATTGTTTTTCATGTTTATTGTGTAGGTTATAGATATTTCTGTTTGTTTCTTGTGTTTTTTTGTTTGTTTTTTTGCCTTTTCTACTTTTTTCTAAGTCTGTAGTGTATGCTACACTTTCCTCTGCTGCTGTAACAAGTACATTTCCCTGTGGTGGGATGAATAAAGTATAATAATCTAATCTAATGTAAATTGCATCGAGCTGTTTGAGAGTTTCTGTAGAAAGAGAACACCTAAGATTTTTTTCCTACGAATAAAAAGATAATTGTATTTGGTCATAATTTGTCTGTAGCTCATTTTGATTTAAAAACAAAAATCGTATCTTGAACAAAACATCGTGAACCGTGTGGAGTCGTGAGTTGTGAGTGTATCATTACATCCCTGGTGTTGACACAACGCCAACCAGACTAAAACCAACACCCGAGGCTAACTGGTTTGAGCTTTCTGTCGCAACACTCGACATCACGGCGTGTTTTTGTCCACGCAGGACGGTTTAATAATAAGGAAAGGACACACGAACAGCTCAGAAAAGTTGAGACTTGTGTTGACTTTAGCTTGAAATCATCTTCCATGATGATACATTTCCGCTCACAGTGTTACTAACCCATCCCGGCGTCAAGCTTGAGCCAAACCAGCATTAAAAACACGAAACAAACCAACCTAATTATTAGCTGATGCTGACATATAACTGTAAATCGCCACAGAGTGCGCGGACCTGGATGTTTTAGTCAGTTTTAGTCAGTTTTAGTCAGCTCGGCTCTGTTTACAAAAGACTTGACGCTAGCTACTGGAGCTAACCCAGGTAGCTTCAGCCGGATATGCGGCTAAGTTTGTGTCTTTACGGTATCATTCAAATATGATTTAATATAAGAGATAATATAAGAGAGAAGAGATGTGTTTGGGGTTTTATTTCTGACCACTCAGGCAAACCTCGCTGTTTTTCTCTGAGGCACAAACCGGGCTTAGCTTAGCTTAGCTTAGTTAGCATAACGGAAGTCAACGGTCCGTTAGCTAGCCGCCTAGCGTTAAGACTGAATATCTGGATAAAATCCACGTCCACGACACAAATAACCACGTTAGTGACCGTAAAACACGCCGACAGTGTGCAGCAGACATGCCGTGTTAGTAGATATCACACACTTACCAAATTATTAGTTTAAAATCTATCCAACTGATTTCCAAGTAGTGCTTTGTTGGCCTCCGTCCGCTGCTCCCTGACTGCGCTGGATTAACAGGAGGGGAGGGGGAGAGAGGAGGGGGGGAAGAGGAGGAGGAGGAGGAGGAGGACAATACACTGCTATACAATAACATTATTATTATTATTTATATTATTATATATTATTTTGTGGACGACAATACACTGCTAACCTTATGTATGTATACATGTATATGTGTGTTATGTTGTATGTAGTATGTATGTTATGCATGTATGTATGTATGTTATATGTGTGTTATGTATGTATGTATGTATGTATGTATGTATGTATGTATGTATGTATGTAATGTTTATGTATGTATGTATGTGTATGTATGTATGTATGTATGTATGTATGTGTATACATGTATATGTGTTATGTATGTATGTATGTATGTATGTATGTATGTATGTATGTATGTATGTATACATGTATATGTGTTGTATGTATGTATGTATGTATGTATGTATGTATGTATACATGTATATGTGTGTTATGTATGTATGTATGTATGTATGTATGTATGTATGTATGTATGTATGTAGATGTATGTATTATTACATGTATACGTATAGTGTGTTATGTATGTTGTATGTATGGTATGTATGTATGTATGTATGTATGTTGTATGTATGTCTGTGTATGTATATGTATGTATGTATGTATGTATGTAGTATGTATGTATGTATGTATATGTGTGTTATGTATGTAGTATGTATGTATGTATGTATGTATGTATGTGTGTGTTATGTATGTATGTATGTATGTATGTATGTATGTATGTATGTATGTATGTATGTATGTATGTATGCTATATGTTATAGTGTGTTATGTATGTATGTATGTTGTATGTTGTATGTATGTATGCTGTATGTATGTATGTATGTATATGTATATGTGTGTTATGTATGTATGTATGTATGTATGTATGTATGTATGTATGTATGTATGTATGTATGATGTGTATGTATGTATGTATGTATATCAGTATATGTATGTTATGTATGTATGGTATGTATGTATGTATGTATGTATGTATGTATGTATGTATAATGTATGTATGTGTGTTATGTGTATTATTGTATGTATGTATGTAGTGTATGTATGTTATGTATGTCTGTATGTATGTATGTATGTATGTATGTTGTATGTATGTATGTATGTATGTATGTATGTATGTATGTATGTATATGTGTGTTATGTATGTATGTATATATATATGTGTGTTATGTATGTATGTATGTATGTGTGTTTGTGTATGTATGTATGTATGTATGAATGTATGTATGTATGTATATGTGTGTAGCTCCTTGTTTTTTACTGTAACTGTAACTGTCTATATCTATATCTATATCTATATCTATATCTATATTTATACATACATTGAGAGCAATGTGTAACCAGAGTCCGATTCCTCATGTGTGCGTTTATGTACACACATGGGTAATAAAACTGATTCTGATTATTAACATCATCTGAGTTCATATGATAAACACACGTTTTGTCTTGTATGATTATATAGAGAACATATGTTTTGTGGTACAACCATCTGTAAAATACATTGTCCCATATGCAGTCAGAGAAAGTGATATTTATTCAAGTGGGTGCTTCAAAAAAAGCACCGTGGCTGACATTAACCTGCTTCTGAGCTCCAGGACAAACATAAGCTGCGTATCTGTTCCCTCCCTCTTTTCTGTGAACTGTGTACAGTATTCCTGGAATAATACACAGCCCCAGGTCTGCTGTTTGGTAAATGATTATTAATTTTTAATTAGATTTTTGACACCAACAAGTTTTTGCACAGATGATATTCTGACTTTCCTCAGTGTAGACAGAAAAGTGTAGGTGTTATTAATAAAGTTTAATTCAAGTACCTCAGCAAGTTATGACACTGACCGTGAGGCAGAATAACCCACACCTGAAACTGAAGACTGAATCCAATTCAGCCACTGTTCATTTTATTATTGTGCTTTTTCCTACTGACATGTCAGTATGTGGGTCTTAAAAATAGATTTTGACTTAGTCTTAAAGGTCAAGTAATAAAGCAGGACCCCTTAATGCTGTGGATATCATCATATTTAAGACAGAACCTGCAGAGCCTTCTCTTAGTCGATACTGTACTTCAGTGGTGCAAACTTTCTGACAAATGTGCAGCTAATAAAATGAACACAAACCAGCTGATATGAAGTCAACTTGGGACTTTCAGGACCCCTATAGGTCTGATCACTGCAGGCAGTCACCCACTTTGCCTAACTGGTAATCCAGCTATGTGAGAAACTTGTACTTAACTTAAATATTTAAAGGATATACTGTAGAAAATTCAGATTTTATCAAACACATACTGAGCTTATAATGTTATGTCATACGTAAATAGGTTATTAATGGATTAAGAGACTTTAAGTACACTTTGCTGAATTAACTTGTGGTATTACCATTCAAACATAAAGTAAAGGATCTGATTTCACAGCTGTATGTTTGTGTTACGGATCTGCATGAGAGCAACAATCATGCGTGACTGATCACACATATATATGTCCAGTTAGATCTAAGATGACTATAAAAACTAATAAATACATGCTATGCTTTCTATTATCTTGATTGTAATAGGATTGAAGTTTTGTTGACGCTGATTATTTAATTATGAACTGAAAAATAAAACATTAAATAACATTTAAGACTGCTAAGCTGTGGTCGGAGATGGCCTGTTTTCAGTTGGTGCAGCAGTGTATTAATAACTGCAGCCTTTACTCTAATCCTGATAAGAGGCTTTCTTAGCACTACTCAGATCCACCTCGCAGAAACCAGCTCATGAGTAGTTCCATGGAAACAGTAATAATACCTTACATTCATGTGCATGCTCAAGTAACCAGTCATTCAGCAGTGAACACTCTGAATTAAAAAAAAAGGGAAAATATTTCTGAGGTTTATTTCTCTGAAAAATCCACAGGCATGTACAATCCTTTTCTGAGAATAAAACCAGTTTGTAAACAGATGTTCTTTAATAGTCAACAACAGATTTTCCATGAACAGCGTTGGGTGTTCATGCTGGTAATAATTTTGTAAGAGAGTGTTTTTTTTTCACCTCTTTAAATGGAAGATGTCTGATTTCAGAAAAGAATTCTGCACATAAAAGAAATAGAAAATACACCCGTGCTCTCTTTTATTCTAGCTTTTCAACAGACTTCATGTCACGTTGTGTCAGCCTGACCTCGACCTTTTCACACTCATAACATTGGTAACCACATGTCTGACAATTAACTGCTAAATTCTTGGAAATACTGTAACTGGATTTGATGAATTAAACAGACATGTGGACAGAAAAGAGATGAGTCAGTACAGCGACACAGATGTGCTCTGCTGTAAAAATCAATTATCAAAACACAGCCTCAGTACATGCTCAGCTAGTCAAAAAAAATAGGATAAAACCTTTAAGAGATGTTGTGATGATGTTGCCCAAATGATGGTTGGCTCAGTCACGGTTCATCAGGTTCACTGATTTCGTAAAAAGAGTGAATAAACATTAATTTCTTAGAACCTCAGGTCATTTGGCACCCACACAATGAACTCCAACAGCAAATAAAAACAGAGATCCTGTGACGAAGATCCAAATGATCTCAAACAGTCAACAGTCGCTGCTTTTTTTTGCTGCTTTTTCTATTGATAAGTTTGGGCTGTCTTGTGGAAAACCAATTTTAGACCACTAGTCTAAAACATGCAAAACCCTGTACAACTCTCTTAGTAGTGGGGAAACAGAGCAAAAATAAATAGACAGGAACAAGAAGTCACATATTGTAGAAACAAAATTCATTTACAGTTCCTGAAACAGAAAAAAATAGCAGCAGCAACAACAGCGCCGTAGTAAGACTGAGCTCTTGACTGAGCAGTGTGGTTTATTGTACTTGAAGCAGTTCAGTTTTCTCCCTCTGGGCTGTTGTCTGTTGCCTGGGGTGTCAAATTATCCCAGATTCACACCGTGTGTTTATGGAGTGTGACCCTGACCCATGTTCTTGTCTCTATGGCCTGTGCCAGAGGGGCAGAGACCCTCATATGTGGAAAGGGTAGTCCTGCAGGTAGCGCAGCAGAGGCTTTGGGAGTGGTAGCTGGTCGGGGCAGTTGGTGTGTCTGTTGATGGTGAGGCGTGTTAGGTGCTGCAAAGAAGGGAAGGCCTGTGGTTTGTGCAGGGGGTGCATCAGCTTCAGGGGCACTCCACTGTCCTTAGCTGTGTGCATGTCAGGCTTTGTCTTGGGTTGAATGTCCCCAGATGACTGGTCCTGCGGCGTGTGGCCTGAGCCCATGTAGTGCTGCATGAGGCTGAGTACATCTGGGAAGGACTGCAAGAGAGGAAGGCCAGGGGAAATGGAGTCCAGCCAGAAAGAGCCCCTGCTGTACTCTATGCGTACACTTGTAGGTCCACAGCGGGTCTTCACAGACAGGGCCAGCATGTATTGAGGATGACTGCTGTCCCGTATAAGAAATGTGCCTTCAGACCTTTTTAGGAGAGCTTCCCGAGCTTCACTCGCTGAGATGGAACCCCAGTACCAGCCTGCGATCAGACAGATCAGATTTATTTTTACATGCTTTGGCAAACATAAATAACATAAATAATGCTGAGTTTGACTCAAAAAAGACCTGTATATAAAGAAAAATACAATATGAAGTCAAAATCTGGGCTGGTTTACCTGAGGTCTGTAGATACTGGAAGGTGGTGGTGATGCAGCGTAGGTCCTCTGCTGGGTCCCAGGGTGGAGGTGAGGGATGTGGGCAGCATGAACCTCCGTGCTCCTCATGATGAAAAACAGTCACAGCTCGGGCAACCATTTTCGACTGACAGCAGCCCTGTCAACATATTGTTAATGTCAGAGCAGCAAGAAAATAATAATTAACAGAGATGTCACATTCAACAGAGATTTTTGTGCTGCCTAAGGTAGTAAAGTAAATACAAATCTCAGTTGGTAAATGTATGTTTTGGCTACAAAACCAAGTATCAACTGCCGTTGTCCAAAATGAGCTAACAAAAACAAAAGCAGCCAACCAAAACCCAGAAACAGACTATTGACAATCTGATTCTCTGACGCACTGATCACTGGACAGCCTGTTATTGTCCTTGACTCCATTTGCAGTACCTCTGCTAAATGCAGTGACTGTCATTCAGTGTCTACAGCCCATTTTAATTGTATAGTTTTTTAAAATCTCTATTTATATATGTATTTGTATTTCTATCTATATATCTATCTAATGTGTGTGTGTGTGTGTGTGTGTGTGTGTATACATATACATATACATATACATATACATATACATATACATATACATAGTCAGTTGTTCCGTCCTTATGGCTCCACTATCTGAATCTGTCTTGTGTTTATGTGTTGAAAAGCAATATTGAAAAATATTGTTAAATACAACAACAACAAATTTCCCGGTGTGGGATCATTAAAGTCTTATCTTATCTTAAAAGAAAGCACAGAAATAAAGAAGTACAAAGCAAAACAAAAACAAAGGCTTATTATAAAAATTACAAAGCAAGAAGTTGCAGTTCACATCATGTTGTTAGTACTTAGTCTGATAAAAAGTAAAAAGTAAGACCTTCATCATAAAATATAAGTTCGTTTTATGGATCTATGGCCTGTGGATATAAATATATTTGAAGCCCAAGCCTCACGGTCTTATAATCATTCAAGCATTAAGCAATTTAATTAATTATATATTCATAATAAAACAGACTATGATACAACAGACCTAAAAATAATCTTACCTTCGATCGAGGGAAATCATAAGGATCGTAACCAGTCTATAAAAAAAAGTCCAAGAAATAATCCAGCGGGTCTCTCACGGTAAATAATTACCTCTCACACTCAAATAGTCGCTGTTAGAAAAAGAAAACATCGCTTGTAAATGATCTGTCATAAAACATAAGAAATATCCGTGTATGTCTGAGTGTGTGTGTGTGTGTGTGTTCCCGGTGGTCTGCTGTGAGTGAAGCCGTGAGTGTGAGCTCTTTATTCAGCAAACTGCAGCACAGCACACAGCTCAGTTCTGTTTGGTTCCAGGAATCTGTTTCCAGGAAAGGTTTTGTGTTTCAGCGCCCGCAGTGACAGACAAGCTGCTGCCAGCAGCAGCCTCACTGTCAACACACACACACACACACACACACACACACACACACACACGCACTACTTCCTGTGTAGCTTTCAAAATAAAATTGGGTATGTAGATTAGAATATATAGATACAGAAATGTTAGACAAGAGACAGCCTATAGATTATAACATATTAAAAAATAATGTCATAAGTAGAGGAGAAAGAGTGGGAATAAATAAGTGTATACGTCTTCCTACTCCTTTTTCAATATGTACAATTTAATTTCCTACTTTTTATTTCACAATAATGAAGCTAATCTAAAAGTTTTGTTGGCTTATTTCTTAATTTCATGGATATACAATATAGATGTGTGGCTATACATACTCAATAGCCAGTTTATTAATGCAGTTTAATACAACAACAGTCAATAAATTTGACAATTTAAGAGAAAAATAGTTCAACAACACCACAAATGTACATCAGAAAGATTGTACAGTTGGAAAATAGTTTCTAGAATAATAAATATGAACTAAAATTGTTTCAATACTGTAATGACTCTGTATTAGACTGGTGTACATAATATATTAGTATTTATTTACACGATTATTTATTTAATAATGTACTATTAATCATTTAATATTAACCTAGCGGTCTTTAAATCCGATTCACAGCTTTAACTATGTGTGTAGTTCAACACACATGAACTCCATCACCTGTCATCTACACTGCTTTTATGTTGAAGGGACTCAGCAGCAAGTCCGGTGATGTTTGAATCTGGCTGCCTTGATGCAGTTCAACTTTATCTTTATCACACTATGTAACACTTACATTGATTAAACAATAAAACATTTATGTCTTTACACGTTGCTTACTTTCAGCACACATGCTCTCTTAGTGAGTATGATTTAATATTGCAGAGTAAAGCACTAATATATTATCATCCAGTCACTCTCTTTAATGCTTTACTAATTCTCCCTTTCTCTCTCTCCAGCCTCCACTTCATGCTCTGAACAATAACTTTCCAGCCACTGATTATTTCGTGTTATCAAGAAGAAAATGATCTCTGCGGTGCAAAATGGTTGACTTGTTTTCCTGGAATTTAACTGAACTGGTCACGTCAGAAATCAGTATGTCTTCCCCTCGAAAGTCAAGGTTCATCACCGTCACCCATCCCACATTTCCAAAGATAATGACCACTTGAAAGAGCTGCCATTCAGCTCTGAGCCGTTTCCAAGAAAAAAAAAAAAAAAAAAAAGGGTTCGCATTGACTGTCTTCCCCCCGTCAGGTATGAAAGTAGCAGAACCGCAGGGCTGAAGGCTTCCGAGTAGAGAGCCTTCCTGGAAAACAAGCACAACAAATTGACCGCTGCTGAGCCGTGATCCCTGCTGCTGCTGCAAGCCTGCGTGACTATATAGGATCACACACACGCACACACACACACACACACACACACACACACACACACAGTCAGAGAGAAAGGGGAGGGTAAAATGAGGACACAAACACTAGAAAATAAAGAAAATATTTTTATTGTAGGGCCATGTAAAACAGCAGCCTTTGGTTGAGTGTGTAGTCAAACCTCGCTCAGGTGACTCGCAAAGGCAACTGTAAACGTGATGTGGGTGAATTTGCATAAGAGTGAAGCACGGGCACAGCATGGGCCCTATACCTAGGCAATATAAAGGGTTGTAAATCCACCTTAAAGCAGAGATTATCATAGCCATTTCCCAATAGCTGAATCAATATTAACGCAGGGATACAAATAAATAAAGAGACAAGAGAAGGCAACTCAGGTGAGAAATGTTGCTGTCAACATGGATAGTAATTGGCAAATGTAAATTAATATAACTGTAAAAAAAAAAGAAAAGAAAAAGCATTTGAACCCTTTAACATCCAGTTTTCATGTGAAGTCTCTGTTGCCTGGCAACTGGGATAACCACCCACACTGCTGAGAAAACTTGTTTTGTTTTTTTTTACTCTTTGGTTTTTCTACACAGAAAAAAAAAGATATAAAATGTTAGTTAGAGAGTGTTAGCTGTGCTGGGAGGCAGATTTACCCCTTAGACAGAGCTAGGCTAGCTGTTTCCCTCTGTTTCTAGTCTTTGTGCTAAGCTAGAGGCGACTGTAACTTAGTTTTGTGCATCCCCCCCAAAATTCAGCCTTACATGTTTGGTATCTCTGGAAGATTTTGTATCTCCACAGCAATTAAAAATGAAGTTCTCCAGGACTAAAAAAAAAAAAAGAGAGAGAGTTTGGCTGCACAATGGTTTGTAATGACAGACACACTGTTGGATAAATAGGATTTAAGCAGATAAACAACTTTGCAGATGTTTTTCACATTAAAGTAATCTACTTCCAAATACTGAGGCTTCGTCATGACTAACATGTTTTCATGTATAATGAAATCAAATTAAATTTAGATGTGTCCACATATCAGCCTGTCATCCTGGTTAAAAATCTGTCTAGAAACTATGAACATATATGTGTTCACATCTTTCACCACGGGGAAACATTATGAAATCTGCTTTACGGTGGATCTATTTTGTCCTGGTTTCAGTGGGAAATGTATTTGCGTAAGTAAAAAGAAGAAATGGCTAGAAGCTAAACAGTCAAATAACAAGTCAATTCATACATATCGTTCTGGTTTGCTTGTGTGCTTGTATACAATGTCTAGTGTGTGTATAATGTCTACATTTCTTCCCCGTTCTCCCCTGCACCCTTGATGAGGCGCTTGTTGCCTCGTTTTCCTCCTGGTCCACGGGGCTTGGAAAAGGCCTGCTTTAAGGTGTGCTCCATCGGGTGAACCTCCTCATACAGGAAGTCTTCTGTCAGGCCGTCGCCACTGTCTATCTCCATCTACACACACAGAATAATACACAGATCAAAGGCTACTCTACTCAGTATGACCAGCGGATTCAAATATTCATTATCATCATAATCTGAGACAAGTTAGGCATAAACATGTTTGTTTGTTTTTCATTCACTGGTCAGTTTTTTAGATTTTGGGCTATTTTAGAGTACTAGTATTAAAAGACGCCCCCAAAAAATAAACATACTAAACTTTTGGATGTTTATTTTTCTATACTTTGTCTGTTTGCATCACTATATTTCTCCTAAATTCACCAAAGGTTAACATTAAATCATTTTCCATTAGCATAATTTCAGAAACTTCTATCTTGAAGTTCTAGTAGTGTCATCTGTAAAATAAAATTTTACAATACATATCCTGAAGGTCACGTTCTCAAAATGAATTTTTCCTCATAGTCTAGGACAGAAATCTCTTCACTTCAGCAGTGCTTACATACACCAAACCTTCAGGTTTTGTTCTTATCTATATTCACATATCATTCATAACCTGATTTATATAACATTTACTCCTAAAAACATGACGTCTTTATTGCTATTGACAGTATTCTATTATTTATAGAGTGATAAGAAGATATATCTAAAATTCCTTCTGTAAAAATCTTTTACTCTAACATGTCAACAGATAATCTCCAACAAGATAATCCCCTCATTTACAAGATTTCAGAGACCTTAGTATTATTAAAAATAATTGTCTTAATGATAGTAATCAAGTGGCGACATTTCATGGTAATGAATATTTACCCTGTTCTCCTGTGTCTCTCCTTAATCTTCGGTTTTAAGTTTAAGTTGTTAGTTTATAGATAAATGATGGTTGCTCACTGTTAAACTCTACAGCTTGTGTCTGTTATTTGAGTGATTGGTACCTTTTTGGTGACCTCCAGCTGGTAGTCTCTCTCCACCTCATCCAGTAGTCTGTTCTTACAGCTGGAATACAACATCCGTTCTTTGATACTACAGGTGTACCCAGGCATCGAATATATGAACACTGGAAGAGATGATGAAGTTGTTACTTAAGCAGCTGGATCAATTTTGCTGCGAAAGCTAGTCAATGTATCTCTTTTGAAACCAAAACAAGTGAAAGGACGACAAGTACATAAAGTCTGAAAGATACAATTCATTATTTTTTGAGCCACTTGGGGGCAGCGAAACAAGATGATCATTTTTATGTCCAATATTAAAACTCAACTGTGCTGACAGCATAGACTGTAAAGAGAAGAACAAGTCTTTGTGATGTCACTCATGGGTTTTTGAAGAGTCATTGTGAAGCTCAGGCAGGCCTGTGGTGACGCCTACCTGTCACTCAAAGTGGTTTAATTATGCACAACTTTAGGCCAAATATAATTTAAATAGGTGACTTATATAAAAATTCACCCCCTGCACAGTTGTCATTAGCTATAGAGATCAAAACCAGGCTGTAAACATGTTTATTTCTGCTGTAAAGTTGGACATTTTAACATGGGGACTTGGAGAAGGCCACTCAAGGAACTGCAGTTCTTCCTTGTTGGCTTCATTTGACAGTTACAGAGGTTACTACACTACAAAATACCGATTAATACTGATTGGTGCAGCTTTAAGCCTGGGGTTGGGATCTCGCAAAGTGTCACCAGACAAGGAGGTGATGTTATGGTATGTATGTACTGACCCAGCGCCTCCTGCATCTGGCCCTGGTGGGAATGTTTGAAGATGAAGAAGTGGTATCTGGGTGAATCTGTGGGAATCCTG
Organism: Larimichthys crocea; assembly: GCF_000972845.2. Lineage (NCBI taxonomy): Eukaryota > Metazoa > Chordata > Actinopteri > Sciaenidae > Larimichthys > Larimichthys crocea. The sequence continues at coordinate 10,368,967 of NC_040016.1, forward strand.
TATGGAAGCTCATGGGTCTCTGTAGGTTTGGTGTGAACCAGCTCAATGGTTTCTTTCTCTACATCCAGTCTCTGCAACACAACATACACAAGCAAGCTTTGTTCACGGGTCAGGGTCAAGTCATGCAAAGCCAATTTCACTGACAAACACTGATACACAGATTGTTTCAAAAATAGATCATGACAGCTTGTTTTTTTGTTTTCAGAGAATAAGGTACATCATCATGCATATTGTGCGTGATAAAGGGTCTTTGTCTGAGCTCACCAGCTGTATATAGTTGATGCGTCTCTGCTTGAGTTGCTGCAGAGCTCGTTTGGCCTCTTCTTGTAACGGGAATGCAAGACCTTGGAGAGTTTGTGCTCTTTTATCTAAGCCGAACTCCATTGTAACCTGCAGAATGAAAAAAAGCAGACGACTCAGTGCTGATGTGTCCAAACAAACACATGACAGAAAAATAAATGAGTCAAACAGACACGGACACAAACCCTCGCTCGTGCTGTTGGAGTCCCGATTCGTCTACGTTCATCCTGTGGACATAAGAGACTTTTAAAATCTGTCCTCCTCTCTCTTTTTCATACACACAATTCATGTTAGGAAGAAAATCTACGTACCCATACAACTTTATCCTGCAGAAAGCACACAAGATTGAGTAAATATTATGTACATAACACAATTAAGTATTTACTTCATATCATGGTCAAACAGTTTGTATTGTTTAAACCTCACCTCTGTGACTTTAATTCGTTGCAATTCCTGCTCAGCCATTGTGAGTGGAGCCGGGGAGGAGCAGGAGGACATGTGTCGCAAGTATCCCTGGAAGCACAGGTCGTCCTGCATACAGACAGGGTGGTTACTCACTCACCAGCAGTTGAAGATTTACCAATCAGCAGTCACGCTGGAGAGATTTTACTAACCTCGACTGTGCCAAACATTTCATCTTTAATGTGACCTCCTCCAAACTCTTTCTTCAGTGTGGCACGAGTGGCTGCATACACCATCTTCTGCCTCACCTAACAGAAAGGAAGGATGTAAAGATGATGGTCATTATGGTTCTATACAGTGTTTACATTTTATTTTGGTTTAAGCATGTTTATTACAGTTTATTAGTTTGAACTTGCTTATTGTTTTTTCATGTGGATGTTTGCGCTTCACTCTGCAGAATGACGATTGTGAATGAAAGTTTCTTTTCTCTTTTTCACCTTAAAAGACCAGTGTGTGAGATTTACTGGCATGTAGTGGTGCCGTTGCCAATTGCAAAATCGCATCACCTTTACTCCTTGTGAAACAGAAACTATGGTGGTACGAAATATGTGAGAAACACAAAAGGTTCTGTCAAGAGCCAGTGTGTAGTTTGTGTGGCTATTGTGAAAAACACAGCGGTTCAACATGGTGGACCAAAGTGGAAGAAGACCTGCTGTGTCTGTAGATTTAAAATACTTACTCTAAGATAAAACGATATTATGATAATGAAATATTCAGGCAATTATACACTAATGAAAACATAGCTATGGATACTATATATATATTCTGTAAAAAAAATTTACGCACTGGACCTTTAAATCGGAGTTTAAGACACGTATGTATGAGATGATTTTGTAACATAACAGTTTGAATCATGCTCCAATGTCCAGTTTGCAACTTGCACTGAGAACTTTTCATTGAAGTCATAAACATCTTATGTCCAATAATTAAACTTTTAAAATTAATGTAGTTTACATATTAATAGATCAGATAGGTGTTGTTGTTTTTTTAATTAGGGAGATGGAGTACATATCACTTATCTGGTTCTTATTACACTATAACACCATATCAGACACAAAATATTATTCAAAGCAGAAGCTCTTTGTCAGAATGCAAACAAAACATGATGAGTTTTTATTTAGTTTCTGATCTGTTTTAGTGAGTTTAATAAATTTGTGGCAGGAATTGTAATTTAAAACAAAACACATATGTTGAATGTGTTTAAGACAGGTGGTGTGTAATACAATAGACACAATAAAAAAAAATGTTCATATTAATTGTGATTATTGTTGCTATTTTTAATACAACCTGAGCCTAAACCTGACCACCCTAAATAAATGTTACCTAAACTTAACTTTTATGGTATTTTTTCCAGAAATGTTCAGTGTAAGTTTTTTTCCTTGGAGGGCTGCTGATGTTCTTTTGTGTGCATAACGATGTGTTCACTCTTTTATTTTTAATTACAGTAATTTCAGATGCAGACTGTGAGTGACTGAATTTGAAACAATGGCTGACTGACAGCTCTTCACAGACATACTGGTGATTGGTCAGGTGACCAGGCGATGAAGATCCACTCATAACCCTGAGCATTCCGGGAGTCCAGACGATAGAGGATGTAGCAGGGTTCCTGAGGCGTGAGCAGAGGAAGCAGGAACTGATCATAATCCTTGTCCCAGCTCTGTGCTGGCTCTCTGTACCAATCAAGCACCAACTCCTCTGCAGACAAAACGTGTATCAGCTTAACTCATCTCAAGTTTTAGAAGAAGAAGTCAGCTGAAAGTTGTACTTGTGTTGAATCTTTGCAAATACAAGACACATTTTATGTTTTACCATTTCTGATGACTATCTTCATTATTCTGATGGCACCTCCCCTTGCTCGAGCCAGAAACTCTTTCAGCTCAGATGTTGCTAAAGTAACCAGATATAAGGCAGACAAGTCAAAACTGAGGATGGGGGGTTGAAAAGCAAGTGAGACAGAGTTGGGTAGGTAAGAACTTGAGACTCCACTTCAGGGAGAAAATTTGATCCACTGCCAGGTAGTCACGCCATCACCTAAAGTGACTCAGACAGGGGACATACGCACCAAAGAACCCCTGAGACCTTTCAGTCTGGGGGATAAAACAACTTCTTCATCCTTTTCAAACCCATGAAGGGTAGTTTGGTACTGAAAACTAGATTCAGCTATTTATTGCTCTCCCTCCTTCTCTCTCACCATGGTTACCAAACACAGCGGTCTCATAAATGATGTAAGACCAGGTGAGAAAGGTGAGAGAGGTATGCTTCTGCCAACCTGTCCCCCTACGCTCCAATTACCAAATGCCATAACACATACGTATATAGGTAGCTCTAACTATCCATAAATGCCTGCAGGTGCTAAATGTCATGATGACTGGTATCACAATATAGACGACAGACATTTAACTGTGAATCAGTCATATACAGGCTTACAATTTTAGAGATTGTCTAGCTCAGTCCACAATTATTTATATCCATGAGGGGGCCACTTTGAGATCTTAAGAGTCCTCGTTTTTTGAGGATATCAGAGCACATCATCAGTGAGATTGAGAGGATGTATTACATGTTATAGAACAGTTTAATGGCTAACAAGAAAATTTAAAAAAACACATAAAATGAGAGAGAACTGTGAGAACTAGATTAATACACAAAAACACCCTGATGTAAGAGAGTTTTTCTCTAAAAAACAAACAAACTTACCGTTAATTCCAGTTTGGTGTGACATCTTTTGGCAGTCTCTTCACACTCCTCTCATGCAAGAAGGACCAGGTCCAGATCTCTGTGTCCTCGCTCTTCTTGCTCAGCAGGTAGGCTGCCTCTACACTGATGGCAGACAGATGGACCCACGCGCACCAGTCACATAAACGCCTCGAGGGTGACTTGGGAGATTCCTAACACTTGAAATACAATCTGCGGAACTGTGGCTGATGAGTAATAACGTGCCTGTCAGTGGATATGCCACCCTAACCACTGATCTAAAACTCTTTGCGTATCGATGACCACAACTTTAGGAGTCTCGGTGGGGGAGCCTCCCCCAGGTCACGTACTGTCCTGTACTGTACTGTCTGTGAGGAGGGGGAGGACCAGGCTCTGTAGAAATCCATCGCTCATGACATCATTACAGTGTTTTCAGATGCTGTCAGTGCACCGCGTGTAATGACATTTTATCACTCATTCACCCAGAGTGGCCGATCAGCTCAGGCATGATCTCAAATTCCAGCCACCTGGTCATAGAAATGAGACACCAAGCAAGAATCTGACCGCTTCATTTCAACATTGTTCAATGGGTTCAATGAGTGTGTAGTTCATGTATTTGTGGTCAGTGCCTTTTGTGCATTTTGATTGGCAATAGTTCATGAAAAGGTGGGAACAGGGTGGGAACAGGGTACCTGTACATACTTTAAAAATATGATCATGTGAGGTTTCTTATGGCAACATATGAACATCCTTTAACCCAAAGTGTGAGGTAAAGATCTCTAGATGACTTTAGTGCACCCTGGAAGGGATGGCTCATGTACAGTCAGTAGTAATGGATCCATTACCAGCCATGAGTACAGCGTGTACAGTATGTATGATCTGAAGTGAGGGTGAAAAACAGTTTAGTAGGTAAGTATGTGAGAGCCAAATGCTTAAACTATCATCCCCTTATTTCCCCGTATCTCCTTCCACACATCTTTGCTACACACGCATACACACATAGAGGTAGGTGAGAGAAAGATAAGTGTGTACCTGTGAGGTTACCTGTGATGGGATCATCCATTATTCACTCAGTGGTGAGTACACAACCCAAGCATCTATACATTATTCAACAGAACCCCCCACTCCCTTCCTCTCCTTTAGGAAGACACACTTCATCCACACAGAAAAAAAGAAAAAAGAAAAACACCCATTCATCAATTTGATTAAAACTGCGTGTGTTTCTCTCACGCTTACATGTGTTAACAGATTCGTTAACTGACTGAGTGAACTTTTGTTTGCATGTGTTAAGTGAGCTCATTTAAATGTCATGTTGTAGTGAGAGCCACCGATACACCATCTACAGAAGACACATTTCTAAAGACTGTATTATTCACTGCGTTTACGGATTTGATTCTTCAAATACAACGAGAAATATGTCAAATCTTATTTATATCCATTCCTTTTTATTAGCTCTGTATAAAACTTTAACAATCAATCAGTCAGCTGAAAGAACATTATGATAATTAATTCAGGCAAGCAGAAGTTACCTAACTTCACAACATCTCATCATCAGTTGTGAGGATTCACTGCTTTTCTTGGTGGTGAAAGCAAACTTAATATCTTTTGGGTTTTAAGAAATTGCAGGACAAAGACAAAAAATCCTGAGATGAATTGATGATGAAAATAATCATTTAGTTTAAGTCTTTGTGTTTTATATCAGGAGTTATCTGATGTATGGTTAAAAGTAAAAAAATAAAAACAGTAGCTCTTAATTTCATATAAAACAGTTTAATAAAAAAATATTTAAACAGTAAAACCGCTGGTAATGAAACAGCTAATTTATACATGAAACGCCAAGTTAAGAACATGAATGCAATGCACTTTAATTGTGTCATAAAAAACAAAAACTACTTTCAAAAGGAAGTATGTGAGATTTTGACACAGATGCATTTGCACCATTTTAAAGGTTTAAAAATACTGCAGGTAAAAACTTATAACTTAATGTATAAAAAACATGTTTCTGCCTGCTAAAATATTAGTTCCAAGACATGAAGCTGCCCTCCATCACTGCCTTATTGTGATGTGTTTCACAGCAACGACTCACTTTGGCATTGTCCCTCTATAGGTCGTCAACACATGGGAGCCAAAATGTCTGTTAAGTAAAGAAGAAATTACAAATTAGTACTCTGTTCATAGCAGTTTGTCCAGCAGCAGCAGACGTTGATACGATATGTTTGATCTCACCATGTTAGTGCAGGCGCTAGCAAACGTCATGTATCTGGGGTTAAACTGCAGAGTGTTAATGGGTCCTGGATGTTTCCCGTCCAACACAGCCACCTTCATCCCACTCTCAGTGCTCCAAACATGGACTCTCCCGTCCTCTGAACCTGTACAACAAGACATATTTTAACACAGGACCTCACAGGAAGAAACTAAAATATCAATCAGAGGCGTTTAGGCTCACCAATCATGACAAACTGCGAGTCGGGAGTGAAGCAGGCCTCCAGTGAGATGCCTTTACTGTTGTTGTAGCCCTTGAAATCAGCAAAGACAAGAAATGCCTTGAAGTAATGATACACAAATAGGTGTAATTCGGCAGCGTTTTGTCAATGTGTATGTGTCTTACAGAAAAGGTGTGCAGCACAGATCCATTGAAAGCATTGAGGACACGAATCATCCCTCCATTGGTGGAGATGAGAATCTGTTTCCCGTCGTTACTGAATTTGAGTCCAGTCCAGTCACAGACACGATTAAACCTCGTCTCAAAGGAGGCAAAGGGACCCTTTTCACAGAAAGATGAAATGGATTTTAAATGCAGAATAACAGAGGAGGAACACGATGAGGCTTTTATAATGAATGTCAACTGTAACTGCGTTACAAGCTCATACTGTACAGTATGCAAAACACGCTGATTTGCATTTTACCTTATCAAAAGCTCGGACGTCGTATAATTTAATGGCTTGTGATTCCACCCCTGCAGCAAATATCAGCCCGTCAGGGTCAAAGGAACACACAGGTTTCCCCAGTGGATTAGTTAAGCCCTGAAATACAAATCATACAAAAAATGAGAAGTGCAACAGAAAGTCTGGAATTAACCACAATATTAGTTTGTGTCATATTACTATCTCTCCTTCCAAGTCGTTTTTGTCTGTAGTATAATATTTTACATTATTGTGTTTAAGGTGATGTTTCTTGGTCCAGTTTTACATCTGTAAAGACATATACAAGTGTAGGCATGGTTCCTAAAGTAGGTCTGGAGACACCCAGTGGTCACAGGACATGTCTTTATTAAAAGGGTAACTACTGCTAATCTTGATGTGCAGTAATCTGGGAAGTCCTGATCTAGAGCGCTAACAGCCACAGCAGCAGCGGTTGTAATTACACTTTTGAGTGTCTGCCCACAGAGAACAGGAGGAAGTGTCATTTTCCAGCCTGTTCACAGACTACTCACTTGACAGTTTGGAGAGCGCAGGTCCCAGATCCGGATCGTCTTATCCAGTGAGCCTGAGATAAACGTATCATCCACTGGTGACATGGAGAGAGCAATAACTCTAAAAAAAAAAACAATAGAAAAAAACACTCAATTAACTTGAACTATTAAAATATAAACTATCATTTCAGATAATGTCATTTAATATAAGAAAAGACCAGAGAAGATAGAATGAAACTAAATAATGCCTGTGCAGAACTGAACACTATGATTTCTCATTCATTCATCCGGAAAATTACTATTAGACAACCATATACTATAAAATCCCATCATTGTTATACTACTACCCATAATTATTTAGCTGTCTGAATTATTAATTCACATATTACATATTACTTTCATCATATTATGGGATGATTGTAGCAATAGTGATAATAAGATGATTTCACAGTATATGGTTGTCTATTATATACAGGTGTATCAATGAATCACAGTGTAAATATAACTCTATTAAGAATAATGGCTACTGTACAGTATTTAAAATTGTTTTTAGATTTTTGTTGCTTTTCTTACAGGTAATTGACTTATGTGCTGATTTGTATTTTTGTAAAACACTAAGCATTCTTTAGTGCTATCTTTAGTATATTAGGATATGATTTGGTAGAGATAATGGGTGGATTAAAATACATATGTAACTGTAAAAAAATATATATATACCATTTTGACAGAATTCGGTTTAGTAAGTAGTACTTTTACAGTACATTAAAAGAAAACTAGGCTATATAGTTCACATTTTAATATTATCATCTACTACATTGGTTCAAGTTCACTCACCTTGCAGTGTGACCTGGGAAATATCTGATGAACTTGTTGTCAGTGAGCGACAGGTATCGGATGGTATCTAACAGACACAAAAGCATATTTTATAGTATAACACATTTATTTGAAATTCATGTTATATGTCTTGTTTGGTGCTTAGTGCCAACAGCTGGCTGTCAGTACTGAGTTATTACCATCCAGTTTGTTGGAGCTGTAGACCACTTTCTGTGTATCTCCATGTGTGTAACGGATGAGGTCTACTCCATACTTCTTGCTGAACAGTGTCCTTTTAGGTCTAAGAAAAAGAGTGTGGGATATAAAAAACTCATGAACAATATTTAAACATTATTTGCAAAAAAAATATACAAATAAATAAAATAAAAATGGGAGCATCAGTGCATTGCATTGCATATGATATTATGCAGTTACCACTTGATTTTCGGTGTAACAACATATTTATTATTGGTCCTTACTTTCCTTTCCGGATGTCATATAACACAATGCAGTCGTCGTCGCTGCTTGACACTGCATTTTCTCCGTTTGGGCTGAAGTCCACACAGTTTACTTTCTGGGAATTTTCTCGATACGTCCTGGCGACCCTGAAACTCCGCAGCACGCTGTCTGTGATCTTCATGTCTGCAGGGGATTTGTTTCCATGCAAATATATGCAAAAAACAAAACAGACACTACGCTGTCCTCTTTATCAGCTCCCTCTCTGTTTTACAGAAACCTGCGAGACATTTCTGGACTGCTTCTACTCGAGCAATGCAGGAGCGACATAATTCAAACCTCCTGACGAGAGATAAATCCTCAAACACAATAAAAACACAATAAAAACTCAGTTATTTACAACGTGCAATCATAGAGGAAACGCGAGACACTCGGTTTGTACCTCATCATCTACCAGGCGGGCGGTGTTTTTTTAAAAATCACCATTGCCAGTAGTGGCTCCTGTTGACCGGACAGTGGCGGTGTAACAAAGGAGCACACCTCTCAGAAAAAACGGAAAAGCGACGCAGAGCCACCGGAAGTTGTTGTCCACTGTGTTTTTATGTATTTTGAAGGTCAGACATATTTGTATTTTATTTATTTTTATATAACAACGCATGTTTTTTTATTTTTGTGTTTATTCTAAATTTATTTGACAAAACTGTTACGTGAACAAGTATTTTTTTGTAATATTTTATTTAGTCTAAACGACCACCTGTTCATAAAATGCACTAATTTGTCTGAACTAGTTCATATTTCAACAAAATACCTCGATTACAGCTTTAAATGTTGGATTTTTATAGTTTTTTTCTGTTTTAGTGTTCAGAGTTCGCTTTTATTCTGAAAGGTGCGGCCCGGAAGTAGTCTAAAGGCAGATTCACATGCTTCCTAGGGAGTTTGTTTTTATACCTCGAAGCTGATGTAAACTTATAACAATGAACAGCTGTAGGAGAATAACATGCAGTGACTGGAGGTCCGGCCTGAGTGTCGTCTTTTCTCGGACAAACTGCCGCCGGTGTCCGGAGGTAGCAGCCTCCTTCAGCCGGAGCCAGAGCACCGCCGCCGCCGAACACGCTCCGGGCTCCGACACGGGAGAGAAGCCCCGGCTGAGAGCGATCGACCTGGCCCGCAAGGTCCAGCAGGAGAAGGCGAAGCCACCACCGGCGACAGAGCCTCCTGTGTCCGGGCAGCAGAAGAGGGTGACGGAGCTGAAGCGGTACAGTCTGCAGCTGCAAAATGTTCATCCAAACGTGCTGGCCAAACACCTCCACAGAAGCGTGCTGTACCAGGATAAAGATGTAGTGATCACCAATAAACCGTATGGTGTTCCTGTCCGAGGTAAACCAGCAGCTGGTGGCACACACTGATTTAAATTTGGAGAGCTTGTCTTACAGATTTAAAGGGATGTGTGGGATTTGATTTAGAAAATAATAACTTGTTTTTTTTAGCTCAAATAGTTGATTAATTAATTGATTTTTCAGTTAAAATGCCACAAATTCTCCTGACTGCAACTGTCCGTCACAAGTTATGAGACCCACTATGATGATAAAAAAAAGAAGGTTCAAGCCATTATTAAAACTGTTGCTGATTAACATTATGTAAATCAATCACCTTTGTTTTTTAGACAAAACCAGCTGTCACATTTGACATTTTCATAGCCCAGTCCAGTCAAACTCTCCTAATATGCTCTGATTGGACCCGAATAGATGTATACTATTGTTTGTTGTTTCCATCTCTCAGATGACTCTGGGGCCACATGCATCGCCTCTGTGCTTCCTGTTCTCTCCAAAATGTTGGATGGGATGAAGATCAAGTCTGATACTCAGCTGTTTCCCTCTCTCGGACTGGAGAAGGAAACAACAGGAGCTCTCCTGCTGGCCAGGGGGGAGGAAGTAGTGGAGCACATACTCAACCTTAACAGAAATAACCAAGTGGAGAGAAAGTACTGGTAAGATACAGTCTGAGGTTAAAACGAGACAGATTATGTGTCCTTATTGTCACATAACATGTATGTATTCACTTCTCCTCCTCAGGGTCATCACAGTTGGTGTTCCTGTGCCGTCTGAAGGAGTGATCGACATCCCCATCATAGAGAGAGCGGTCACAGGCTCTCAGCCACATTTCAAGGTGTCTCTTCTTCTGCGGTTTTGATGCTGTAATAATTAATTGTTTGTCAGTTAATCAAAAGATAGGAAATGCATTCCAAAATTAATAACGGATTGCTGTAGTCGGCAGTAAAAACAGATAACACACAATGGTTTTAGGTTCACAAATGCTTAAGATTAATTTAGGTGTTGTTGTTCATATTAATAAGCATAGTTTCTCAGATAATATAACTTATTTTTTTTAATTTCAGATGGCTCTAAGTCCTCTTTTCAGAATGAATGACGCAGGCACCGGTGTGACCAAAGTCCGCGCCCATCGACAGGCTCACCAAGCAGTGACCAAGTACAGAGTCTTGGACAGCAGCAGTGGTTGCAGCCTTGTGGAGCTCCAGCCTTTTACTGGTAAGGAGACTATACTTTTTTTTTACTTTTACTCTTGTTTACTTTAAGACTGGACACATTTTCTTCTTGTCTGCTTTCTGCAGGAGCAAAGCACCAGATGAGGGTTCACATGGCATTTGCTCTGTCATGCTCCATTCTTGGTGACCACAAATATTCACACTGGAGCAAACTGGCACCTCAGGTAAAAAAAAAAAAGCAGAGTGGCATGTCACTGTTGTTGACATATTCCACTTAATAGCCCTTTCCATCTGTGAATGCAAATGGGATACTACTCTAAAAGGAACAGTATACGCCTGAAAGATGTAAAGGTGGAATATTAATCATAGCACTAATAAAGAGAGGTATATCATTAGATTATTTTTGATCATATCCTGGTGTTAAAGCCGTACTTTTATAGGCGATGCTCCGGTTGTGGTGATCCCTTCGCTTCCTTGAACAATTCCTGAATAATTATTGGCTAATAATCAGGATAATTGTTTGTTTTTTACTGCATGATAGCACAAAAACAGATCAGTGTTGAGGTATGCTTTGACATTAAGGTGAAGAGTTACAGATTTCAGTTGTCCCCAGTGTACGTTTGTTAAATATTCCTCCGCTTTGCCTGTGCAGTTAACGTCAAAGCTGTATGAGACACACAACACTCATTGATTCATCAGTCAATCAGCTGTGATTTTATGCAGCTGCATCTCATCTTGTGCCTTTTTATAAATGTTAACTGTCACACTATGTGGCTGGGGATTACTTTAGGGCAGGAGATTGTGTTGCTTTCTTTTTGGTATATTATTAAACGTACAGGAATAGGATAGACAGGCTGATATTCTTAAAATAACTCAATCATTAAGTATCTTATTTTTCTATGTTTTGATGCACAGCAATTACCGGAGCGTGTGCTGGGAAAGCTCGGACTGGAACAGAGCAAGATTCGGCATATTCCTCTTCATATGCACGCTCGACAGCTGACGCTGTCGGGAACCAGAGCAGGCGACATCAACGTATCCTGTCCCCTGCCTAAATTCTTCACACAAACACTGAAACGACTGCAATTAACTCCTCCTGATAAAAAGGATGACAAATAATCGCCCCTTTGGCTTTTTAGGTGCATCCTTGTTCTACTTAGGTTGTGAAGACTGAGAGATGATGTAAATGATCAGAAAGATTGTGTGAAAAATGACCGTACAGTGCTATACAACTCATTTTTAGTAATAAACAAATGAAGCAGAACTGTATCACAACTATTTCTGTCAACGTAGTTCATCCAAATGTACAAGTCATTGCAAGGGAGGCACCACTAGGCTATGGATGCTGTTGGTCCACAACTAATCCTTATTTCAAATGTCAACATTTCCACAGACACGACGCTAAGTACTTTTCATTTCTGAATTGCTTGACATGACTTTTGATACAAGGATTAACACTGTGTTAGCTAAACAAAAAGATGTTTCCATCTGTATATCCTGTTTAATAACCTACTATACATACAAGTTGGCAAATGTCCTTGATGGGTGTTTCAAATCACTAACTTTGACCTGAGAAAAATGTTTCCGATCTCCTGAATGACTACAATATAGCACTTGACCTTGTGAATATCTGAGGTTCAGCTCGCTCGATGATCCACAAGCATAAATTATGACGTCGTTTTTTGAAAAACAGGCACAAGTTCTTCAGCTTTGAACATATCAATACATATGATCCAAAATGCAAGTCATTATACAAAAAGAGAAGTTGTGGGGAAATGGTCCCTGTAATTGTCCAGTAAGATGTGATGTATCATAGTGGGACTTTGACGAGAAGTTAGACGTGATTAAAGGTCTGTGAGGTTAAGTAGCGAAGGGTTAAATATCCTCATCATAATCGATAAGACTGACTTTTACAGGAAGGAACATTTACCACCTCTGGTAAGCTCAGTAATAGTCCAGCGTTGGTGAGACAGAAGCCTCCCTACTTGCCATTTCAAAAGGTTACAGAGGTAATGGCTTACAAAGGCAGTCAAGAGAAAGAAAAGAACAGTCCACCGCATCAGATGAAAATTAAGAAGAGAGAAAAAAAAAATTACACTCCTCAGAGAGTGATGATTGTTGATCCATTTGATTTGAGATGGTCATTGAGGTTTACAGAGTCAGGATGGATACTGCATAGTCAACAACACCGGAAAAGTTCCCACGAGTCCAGTCAGTCCTCTCAGTTTAGCTCATGTTGTCTCCGCCGGCACTGATGATCTCCTGGATCTCTCGGACCACAATGATGCGGGCCAGCATGTGCTCCACTTGCTGACTGGTGAGGGGCTGAGACGAGTACCACATCGGGCTGTTAGGAGCGACGACGGGCTCTGGAGTCATGTAGTAAGCGTCGTTACGTCCCTTAACGCTTTGAGGGCTGGAGGAGGAAAGGGTTTTTTTATTTTCTGGTTATGGCATGAACAAAAGAATTGTAGAGTCTCACAGGATTTGTGTGATAAGGTTATACTCACCATTTGAAGAGATAGAAGTCGTAAAGTTTGATGGGGCAGCGAAGAGGATTCTCAGGATCCTCTGCCTGCTCTTCAAACATTTCATCAGCTCCTGAAACAGAAATCGCACGCACACAAAAACAGGTCAGCAAAAGCTGTGATTCATAACATAACAAGGCTTCAACACGAAGCTGAATTGAGCACCTTTCTGTCCGCCGCTGTGTGGACCTTGTCCTTTGAGAAGGCGGATACTGGTCGCTTTGTCCTTGGCGTTAGCGGGGTTCTTCCTCGTGTGTCTTAGGACCTTCGAGAAAGCTACTTTCATGTGCTGTTCAGGCGTCGTCAGGTGGAAATGCCTGCGAAGAAAATATATTTTTAGCACAAGAGGTATTTAAAATCTAAAATAAATGTGTTACATCGTGAATGAGAACAGATTCAGGTCATTCGGTGCTGAGAAGTGGTTACTCACTTAGTGTTGAAGTACATGAGAGTTGTGAGCAGCGTGGCTGGTGAATGTGCACCGAGCTGTTTACACTCCCAAAGCATCTCCTCTGTCACGTGACTTGGAATGATATAACCTAAGATCAAAACAACACGATAGGTTAGTTCTTCCTGTGAAACGATTGAATCAAAACTGTAAGAAATGTTGAGTCTTCCGTACCTAAAGGATGGACACTGGGTTTCCAACCATCCAGGATTTTGTGTAAACTCCCACAAAAGCGTGTGTAGTACGGATCAGCGAAAATATCATCCACACGGCCGTTTTCGCAGAGATACTAAAAGGAAAAAAAAAAGGTGCGGGTTAAAATCTTAACTTGGAAAGCCTTTTGGCATGATGCACGTTAAAAGCACGGGGATACTAACCTTTTGTATGCACAAGAAAACATAATACAGAACATCAGATGCAAATTGTTCTTCGTCTACTCCTCGTGCCTCCTGCGTCATCAGGGCAAGACCCAAGTTTAACTCAGCGACGGCGCTGGACACCAAGTCTTCTTGAAAACGCAGCGGCTGTCGACCTGGACACAACCACAGAGAGATGAGCAGTGTTTTTATTATAGCTACAACGTTTATTTACTTATTTCTCAGTAGTACTACATGAGTACGTGTGGTTTAACAAATGTCAAACATAAATGTTTGTTTATATAATTATTAGTTGACTTACGTCCTATAGGTGCAAGCTTCGTCTTCTCCTGCTTGTTCAGCTCTGCGTTTTTTCGCTGTGCCCAAAGGCGCCAGACCTCCAGGCCTTCCTCTGGCTTCAGACAGACAGGAACCAGAATTTCTGTTGGTGGTTCAGCGTGAGCATCCGTTTCTATGTGACCCTGCATGAGACCAAGACAAAAATGTCAGCAAACAGCATAAAGGACTAGTAATATTTCATGTGATGGATGTGAAGTATAGTTTTTAAGGATACGGATACATACAATTATTAATGATTAATTTTTAGATTGTTTATCCATGTATGCTTTGAGTTATAACAAAACATAGAACAAACTCAGGTCCATCTAAACTGATTTAAGTTCAGGTACGCCTGTAAGGAATAAGTCTGTCCAAACCTGCAGATGGAGCTGCTGCTCTTGTCCCTCTTCTCCTTGGCCCTGCTGTTGATTTGGGTCCCATATGTGTACCGACTGCGTAGTGTTGTAAGTCCCTCCTACGGTCTGCACTGCCACAGGGATGTGAATGTTCCCGTTCATGAACTGCGCCGGGAACAGGGTCTGTACTATTTCTTCCTGCGTCCCAGCGGAGGCGGACTGCACATCTACGGACCTCGATGAGGAGCTCGGGGACATTTTGTCTTTCCCGTTGGTGGTGGTAACTTGCACTGTGCTGTACGTCTCCTGCGGTATGGCGATGTGAGTAACACCCTGCTGCTGCGGAGTGGAGTACACAGGGATGGTCCAGGTCTCACCTGTGGGACCTGTGATTGTTCCTGTGGTGCTGTACAGTTGAGCGCTGTCGACGGTGAGCAAATCTGGCCGTAGGGACACGTAGCTTTGCTGTTGCCCTTGAGGGATGGCTAGCACTGTGGCCACCTGCTGACCCTGTGGAACAGCATAGGACACAGCTAGAGGGACGTCCACCTTACGCTTCTTGGCAGGCTGGAGAACGGTTGACACAGTGCCGGACCTCCTCTCTGCCTCCCTGAGAGAGTCCTCTTGCTGTGATGGAGACATGGCCTCTATGGTCTGGATTTGGATCTGTTGGCCACCTTGTAGCTGAATTTGTTGGCCACCTTGTAGATGGATTTGTTGGCCCCCTGGTAGCTGAATCTGTTGGCCGCCCTGTAGCTGTATCTGCTGGCCGCCCTGTAGCTGAATCTGCTGGCCGCCCTGTAGCTGAATCTGTTGCCCGCCCTGTAGCTGAATCTGTTGCCCGCCCTGTAGCTGTATATGTTGCCCACCCTGTAGCTGAATATGTTGCCCGCCCTGTAGCTGAATCTGCTGGCCAGCCTGAAGTTGAATCTGCTGGCCCCCTGGTAGCTGAATATGCTGGATTTGTTGACCTCCAGCTACAGCTGCAACCAACTGCGCCTGAATCTGGGGAAAACCGAAAACACAGTTACAAACCAGCAACAATGCATCACATGGATTCACTTGATATATATATATGCTCAAATAAATCATGTACCTGCTGCTGCTGCTCCTCTGTGAGCTCTCCCTGCTGAACGAGCTGGGCTCCTGAGATTCCCTGCAGGTCCTGCTGAGACGGGGAGGCCACCTGAAGAACTTGGCCAATTGTTTGGCCCTGCTGTTCTTGAATCTGAACCTGGCACAGAGGGAGAAAAGTAAACACTGAGGAGGACAAACAGTCGACATGCCACAGCGTATCAGTATCAGAAATAATGCCACGGTAACAAGTTTCTTCTTGAAACAAAACTGGATTTTTTGTTGTTAAAATGAAACCTGAGTACCAACGGTCTTCAGTCATATTTATACTTTTAAAGGACACACAGTGACAGACACAAGGGCGAACGTATGCAGCAAAATGATTCATCCAGTTGTATCTCCTAACCAGTAGGGAGCAGAGCGGCTAATGACCACTAGAAACTGAATAAAGGATTGAGTGAACGTGTTACTGAATCTATTCGTAAGACGTAGGAAAGAATACTTACATTATATATTCATTCATAAAAGCATTAATAGAACATCTTACTTGCACTGTGACCATTATGAACTTGTGAGCAGCACGTAGGGACAGAATCATCGGGGTGTCGTTTTAAGTGATGTTGTTGAATTCATGGCGTGTACTGTACTTTTATTATTTTTCTAGATTGCTGTGTGTTGTAATATTGTTTGTGCGTCATGCATCTGTTTTAAATTTGACTTGTTCTTTTCTTTGCCAGGACTCCCTTGAAGAATAAAATAAAATAAAAGTATCTGAGCAGATTCAAAGACATTTCACAACTACGAACCATGACGATGTGTAATGACTGAGTGTTCCTGGCATTATTCTTGTGCAGTTTAAACACTATAATAGGAGAAACTGGCATGTGGTGTATAAACTAACCTGCACTTGGAGCTGCTGTTCAGACTCTTGATGCACAGACAGATGAGGTGAGATGTCTGCCGAGGTCACTTGTACCTGCATTACAACACATGCACATTAAATCAGAATTAAAAATACTTTATTAATCTCCGCAGTGAAATTGTTTTTGTTACAGCAGCTCCCAAACGGTAAGTGAGATAGTAAGTGATTGCAAGAAAACAAAACTTTAACCCTATACACCTATACGATATCCTATTTTAACACTATACACACACATGTATAAATAACAGTTAAATCAAAACCAAGTAACAGTGAACTATACAATATATAAATCTAAAACCTTATAAAGAATTTAGTCTTTTAGAGACTGTACAGAGAATACACTGATTGTTAAAGTGTGGAAGATTTTACTCATGTCACGCTCCTGGACTGGACTTGGAGTGTGTGATATTTTGAGGGAGGAGTTGCAGAGACTGATGCTCACAGGTAGGAAAGACTTGTTGTGTCTCCCTGTGG
This sequence comes from Larimichthys crocea, assembly GCF_000972845.2. Classification (NCBI taxonomy): domain Eukaryota; kingdom Metazoa; phylum Chordata; class Actinopteri; family Sciaenidae; genus Larimichthys; species Larimichthys crocea. Next base: position 10,386,101 of record NC_040016.1, read on the forward strand.
AGCATCTTGGTATGAAGATATACTTTATTGATCCCACGACGGGGAAATTCTTTTTACACTCTATTTTTAAAATGCATTTTTTGACCCAGACACAAACACACACATGCAGTACAAGAGCTCACAGACATGCAATTATAGAGAGAGATGGTGGAGTAAAGCAGTTGGAGGGGTACGGTGCTTTGCTCAAGGGCACCTCGGCAGTGCCCAGGAGGTGAGCTGGCACCTCTCCAGCTTTTTTGTCCATGGGGGACTTGAACCGGCCACCCAGGCCAAGTCCCAATGGACTTAGCTACCGGCAATATAATTTAAACATAATAATATTAATAATAAATAAAGCCCTGCTCTTACCGGGCATGCCAGCTCCAGCAGAGACCCAGCCACCTCGGTGCTGTCTGTGTAGATGCAGTTGGTGCCCTGCTGCTGGTACACCATGGCTGTGGTGGTGTTGGTGTTTGTGGTGGTGGCCACCCCTCCTCCTCCTCCACCTCCTCCACCACCTCCTCCCTGCTGGCTGAACTCCTGCAGCACCTCCGGGCCCTTGGCGAGAGACTCCAGGAACTCCTTCATCCTGTGCTGAGGCACGGTGCGGGCCTTCTGCCGCACATACTCATCAAAGGAGACCACCCCACTCTCCTGCTCATTCATCATCAATCAACCTGGGGAGGAAGAAAACAGATTATAGTTTAATAATAATAACACACACAGACCTTACAGTGAAGAATACTCTTTATATTGTATAATTAGCTGGAGTAACACGGGACAAAGTGCATTTTTTGGCTTTTTCCTACTAACTCACACAACACAGCTCACACCGTGACACATACTCATGGTTAAATGTTCCCAAAGCCGCCAATTAAAGACATTAACAGTGTGTTTGCCTGATTTTAATGATCTGCTACTGTTACAGGAGTGTCTACGTGGGTTAGCATGTTAGCTTTCACAATGCTAGCGAGGTGCTAGCCGACTGTGTGAGCTAAATGTACACAAACCCCGGTCCGTTACTATTAATTAAAATTAAAAAATGCAATAAAAAGCTTCATGTTTAGCTCATGTGGTGGATATTAAAGTGTCAGTTCATCCAAAACAACAACGTGAGTCTGGCTAAATCGTCGTGCTAAGTCGTTAGCTCGCCCGGCTAGCTTCGGTTCGCTCTCCGGATCCTGTCATGCTACCTTAAATAAAAACGAAATCCTCTCCTTTCCGCCAAGGCACGGTGTTTAAAACTAAAAAGCCGATAAACGTCTAACAGCTACCGACGAGCATGCCGTTCACTTTGGCTACATAGTGCACGTAGCGGCGGTGAAATCCCGCAAAAAAAGCAAAACAATGCGGTGCGTTAGGGATTGCGATAAAAATGTTAACAGCAGCAGCAGCAGCAGCAGCGAGGTCTGACGTCTGCTTATTTCCAAGGCAGGAGAAAAAACAAGTTTCCCAGCTCCGGTAAAGCACTGATTTCTTTATCCGGTGTACCCCCGATTTGTATTATTGCTACAACCCGCACCACACATCTATATGGAAAATAACCTCCGGCTGTGTTTATCCAGTAGAGATATAAAATGACGGAAGTATAGGCCCCGACAAACAACGCGACTCCCTCTGCAGACTGTCAGGGATCGGCCTGCCGCGGTGCCCTGTTAACAAGAGTTCCCATCCTGAGAGCACCAGCAGTGATGATAATAATAATAATAATATGTGGGGATCTGTGAATAAAATAAAATAATACACAAATCATGCAATGCAAGCACATGCGTTGTAATTTAATGTGCAGTATGTTGCATGCTTTAATTTGTCTGTTAAAGATGAATATTATCTGTAAATATCATGTTATTTGCTTCCAGCTGTTTTTATATTATCAGAATCAGAATCACTTTAATAATCCAAGGGAGGGGAATTATTTTTGTTACAATACTCCACAAACAATACAAAAAAACAACAAATGTTAAACAAGTAACCATCTGTTAAGAAGAAAATATGGTTACTTGTTTACATATGTTGTAAACAAGGCACTAAAAGCAGAATAATGCAAGTGAAAATATGCACTCGTTTGAAATCAGATAGATGGATTAAACCTGAATAAAAATAATTTATTATAGGCTTTTTTTTCTACATTTTTTTCTTCTGAATTTGGTTATTTGCTGGCTTCACTGTATCTATATAGGCTACTATACATATGAGATGTGGTTAAAAGCTTTGAGACTGATTTTATTATGTCAGACCATCTCCCTTTTTTACACCATGTCACCATAGTTTTGCAGTACTCTGGATCTGAAGCTCCAGGTTGAATCATTTTTTAATAGACACATACATATGCAAACTTGCAGGATGCTCTGGTACATTTGAATGCATGTACCTTTAACAAAAATTTAACTTCCCCAGTCTGCCTTAAAGAGCCAGGCATGTGCTGCTGAGGGCCTCCCCCTGTTCTCTCCACAACAAACTGCCTCTCGCCCATCTTAAGGTGGACCAACACAGATGTGCTGTGAGCATAGGCCATGTCCTCTACACACTGGATAGGAAACAGTTAATTCCCACACTCACTGCAGACTGTGATTCTGCAAGGGATCTCTGGTGGAAGTGATGTATTTGATAACATTAATAATATTGTTTACACACCACTGACAGAGAAAACATCTGAAGATGGCAGAGCATACAGTAATGCACGACATCTACTGTCCAAGTGTCATGTTATGTTTGGCACAAGCCCTCACACATGCATGCTTTTCAAAGCAGTAAGCTGGTCAGTTGGCATTAAAACCATGCCAAATAGTGCCCTCGTGTCTCGTTGGCTTCACATTATCACTTCATGTGACTTTGTGCTACTGTAAGAATCTTAATGTAATCCTTTAGAGAAGGGATTTACCTGAACACAACCGCTGTAGAAAGAAGCATGTGAGGCTTGTAGGCTTTGATTAATAGTCAGTTATTTACAATTTCCTTTTCTTTTTTTAAAATCTGCATATGTAAACAATAACACAGAAGGTGTTTATGATTTCATTCAGATTTGGACTCTGGTATTTTGGGTTTTGCAGTTTTTCCTGCACGTGAAACTCAGGATGGGAGGCTGCCAAGTAAACAGCCGGTGCAGTAATAGGAATAAGACGTCAGCTTGAAGGCTAGATGTGGCTGTGAGTATATCAGTAAATCCACTGTGCTCAACACTCGATGGGATGCTCTTCATGTACATCAGAAATCAGATGTTACACACGCCTGTAACTACAGCTAGAGACGGATTGGTACAGTACCACTGATGCACTGAAAGAAGGCAGAGCACAAGGAATCACAGGTACATCTGATGTTTTGTGCATCTTTTTAGGTTGATGGAGAGATTGTTTTGGCATTATTTCTGTATGTATGTATTGTCATGTATATATATATATATTTTGTCTTTGGGGGTGAGAACACCCAATGTGTCTGTGTCTGTGTCTGTGTCTGTGTCTGTGCCTGTGCCTACCCCTCTATCTTTTTATTTCATGTCATGCTGGTATGTGTATATTGTAGGTCGCGCCATCTGTATTGTTTGTGGTATGTTGCTATGTGTTTATGGTGCTGTAACCTTCCCTATCTCTAAGACAAATTTCTCTCAGGTGGAGACAAATAAAGAAACCTGAACCTGAGAAACCTGAATGTATGTTTTAGTCGTCTGGTGAAATAACAAGTATTAGAAAATCTCCTGCATATTTATAGTGATTACAAATAGCATTGCATGTGCTCTACACCTTAATATTTCTTTTAATGGAGTGCATTTTATCAGTTTTCTCAACAGTAAATTAAGACACAGTTATGCTTTGAAATACACCTAAACTGATAGTAATATTCATTTATCACCTTTTCTTTAGGAATTCAGGTCACCTGTGAGAAATGTTTATGCCATGCCGAGTATGACTTGCCCATGCTGTGCCGTGTTTCTGCCAAGCTGTGTTTGTGTTTATGCTGAGAGAAACCATCCACAGCAGAGAGAGTTAACTCATTGGATTACACAGGGGGAATTACTGTCTTTTATTGGATTTGAAAACAAGATTAATTATCTGGGAATCTGTATGATTGTTTACATCTACCTAACTTCTAAAGTCTTTCTACTATAAATATATTCACAGTTATAAAATGATGTACTGTAAATTACTGCATTGTAGTCCACAAGTATATTAAGGTTCAAGGGTATCTTAATTATCCCCAAGGGGCAATTTGTGGTGCAGCAGCAGAATAACACAAGCTTAAATAATAAATATTACATAAATAACACAGACGTAAGTAACAAACGGTAAATTATCCATTAAATTATCCAGTAAATAAACAATAAATACATGCCACAAAACAATTTTACATGCCAAACCGTAAAGTCTATAGCCAAAATATTTTCATTAAGATGTGTAAATGTATTTCAGCTGTTTCTTCTTTGTTGTTCTCCAGGTCCTGCGATTTCAACTTAATGCCAAGTATCAAAAATGGGTTCGTCTTTGCTCCTCATCACGCTTCTTGCTTCACTTGGAAGCCTGCTGCAAACTTCACATTCACTGGACTCTGATTCACTCCGAATGACTCAAAGAACAGGCAGAAACAACAATGCCCCAGACAGCTTGTCCACTGAAGTAAGACTGAAGACTGAAGTCTTTCTTTCCAAGAGCAGCAGCGGCTCTATGGAGGATGGTAGGCAGGATGTTTACAGTACAGCATCGCAGAAACTCTTCAATCAGACTGCTGTTCCAAAGGAGCCAGAGCGAGCCGACAATGAAAAGCAGTCTGGGTCTGGAATCACATTAACTACAACACCAGCACTTAGTCTACACCACTCAGGGCCTCGTGACCCTGAAGGAGCTGACAAAGCTAATACTTCAATTACAGGCTACACTCACTCCACTGTGCACATTATCTCAGAGAAACCCCTTAGCCACATAACAGCTGAGGAGCGGCCGAGTCATACCTCCATGGTGAATGATGATTTTCTGGATGGTAGGTGACCATGTCATAGTAATTCCAGTCAAAACGTATAGAGCCATAGATTCCAAATAAATCTTCTTTAAGTGGATATAACTTTTTAATTCTATAATTAATATTTTGAGTCTCCAAAATTGAATCAACCATTGCTCTCCCTCTCTCTGTTTCGCAGGTCTGCCTATAGGTTTGAACAGCCGGAAACTCCCCATCAAAAACAACGTGTATACTTCCACGATAAAGAACATGTCAGGACCTGGAGGTTCCCGTGTACTTGGTCTTCGTCCTTGTGTTGTTCTTCCAAACTTTAATGGCACCAACCTGCTCTGGGAGGACATGAGGCGCACACTGGCATTCGCCTGGGAGCTACATGTCTTTGGATCTGCCAGCCTTTTCATACTAATGGCAGTCCTGGCAGTTATAGGAATGGCTGGTGCATGCACTCTCCCTCATTCTGTCCATGATGCCCTGATCCTAACAGATATTCTCCTGATTCTGAGTGGTGCTCTGCGTGGTGTCCTCCTTCTACTCGATCCTTATGGTACCTGTCAGATCCTGTCTCGTGCAGCGCTGGCAGCTTTCCAAAATGTTCCCCTGCAGCTCCTTCTGTGGGCACAGGTTGCCCTCACTCTGGTCACACTCAGAGGGTTAAATATATTACTTTTCCCGCTAAGGCTGCAGCACACATGGGTGGTTGGAGCACTGGCTATATCACATTGTACTCTATTGTTTATAGCAGACCTTTTCTCTCCACCTTTGTCCCCTGCTCTCCCTCTGTTGCTTCAAACTTTGTCTCTCTGTTGGGGCCTCCCATTCTGCATGGGAATCCTTTCCAAGACTTGTTCTAATCTTCATCCCTTTGTTAGATCCTCTTTCCCTCAGGGGTTTCCCTCACAGAGAATTGAAAAGCGTGCAAAGCAAGTAACAGCAGTATGTGCTTTCCTTGGGGTCCTATGCTGCAGCCTTCAGATGTATAGTCTTCTCTGGCTTTATGGGCTACTGGGGAACTGGAGGCGCTTTGGTTGGGGCTGGTGGCTCATTCAGTTTTGGGCCAGAATTCTTGAGTTAGCATGGGGATTTTCTTTGCTTGTCCTGGGATCTTGGATATCCTGGATGCCATCATTGGGTAATTCAAGTGGTGATCAGGGGGAGAGCAGAAGTGATGTGCATAAAGAGGCAGAGGAGACAAGCTTGTGGGGTAGCACCTTGTCCAGCATACGGAAAGAGAAAACCTGGGAAGACCTGATGCCAAGCAACTGGGCAAAGTATAACCTGTGTAAAACAGGTTTCATTAAGAATGTAATGCGTCTGTATGATGATCTACCACCTACCATTGTACCAGAATGCACGCCTGATACTGTTAGCATTAGCAACTCTGACACTCAGGGTGCAATTCTGTGGCAGAAAGTTGGGGAACGTGAATGCGTTCTTTCACTTATCGAATTTGACCTGCGGCCACCATCTCCTATTAACCTCAGGCGCAGCATTGACAATGCCCTTTATCAAGGACAGCTTGTAAAAGGACGTCTGTTCCCACCTGCACCTCCTTCTTGGACTCACCCTGAGGGTACAAACACCATTGACAAAGACAGTGGTACAACTACATTCCTTCCAGATCCTGTTGGCTACAAGTGGACGTTGGATACAGACTCTATTTCTGCATCTCTGGACCATCTCAAAGAAAAACACCCGATACAGTCATCAAGTGCTACCTCTGATTATAATAGTAATCATGGGTCTTCAGCTACGGCACAACAGGGAGAAGAATTTAACTCAGAGTCCTCAGCAGTGATGCATCAGCAAGACTGGTATATAGATGATGTCACAGACCTCTAAACAGTTTATGAACCTATTGTTGATCACCTAACCTTCATGACACAATCATATAATGCTCTTGGAAGACATGACCTAATCTCGTAAAAACAATAAAAACTGCTTTACTTGTATTGGTTTAATATTAACTTGAAAGTAATTCCATTAATTATATGTAACTGCTTATCCTCATCAGGGCTTGAAAGTAATTATCCATCCATTTTCTTCTACTTATCTGGGATCAGGTCGGTGGCAGCAGGTTAAACCACCACCCTGTTCTGCCAGTTCCCTGACCTCCACGTGACACTGAAGAGGCATATCAGCCAAGACTGCCCAACAGTGTCCAGAGCCTTCAGCATGTCAGTGCAAATCTCATCCACATCCAGCGCCTTGCCAACAAGGAGCTTCTTGACTACCTCAGCGACCTCTGGCAGGGATATGGGCACCTCATTCATCTGACTCCAGGCCCCTGTGAAAGTATTTTAAATACAAATATACACCACAAAAAATCCTTTTCCATTATTTTTAAATCAAATCAAATCAAATTTTATCTGTATAGTATATAATATATTTCATTACAGATGTTTTGGAAAAGATCAGAGCGAGGCCAAAATGTTGTTGTTAATCCACTTCCATTGGATCTTCTGAAATATGTGAATGTTTATGAGTACAAGGAAGTTATTCCCAGTGAATATTATGTTTGTTTCCATATGCCAGTGTTATTTGTGTATGCGGGGTAGACCAGTTTTCAACCAGTAAATGTAAAATCAGCTGAGAAACTTGCAGAGACTCCTGCTTGCACCAGATTTATGTTGTAACTTCATTGGTTAAAAATCATGTCAGAATTTGTTTGATTTACCTTTGATAAGTGACTGTACTACTTACCTCTGCAAAAGATGTCACTGTGTTGTTTGTAAATAAAGGGACTTCATATGATTCTCATGTATTCAGGTGTACCAACTTTTACAAAACGCATTTATATTGTTCTGGTGATGTTTGATTTGTATTTTATTCTAATTAAATGTACCCCTTTAAATGGTAGAAGAGTCAGGCTGCACTAAAGGTTCCTCCCACAAACAGGTGTTCTCACCAAACTGGCCTGTGATTGGTTCATCAATTAAGTAGCACTGGACACTATATGTATGTCTAATAGACACGCCGACGCCCTTGGCGACTATTTTACAGAAAAAACACACGTCAAACGTGATAATCGGATCTGTAATGCCTTGGAAAAGTCATATGTTTTATTTCATAGTGACGGTGACTCTCGTGTCCTTACAGCTTTGTAATGGACAAGCTGTTGATTCAGAGGTTGGTGTGCAAAGGCCTTCATCATCATCAGGCAGCGTTCACTTCAGAAGTGTGGTGTCTGATGTTGAACCTGAATCTTTGGCCTCAGCACGACGTGGCTCACTTGTCTTCAAGTTTGACGGACAGAGGCACCAAAACTGGACTCCAGGTAAGTAACAGACCATCTCACACCTCTTATAATAAAATACTCAAACCGCTGATTGTTTGTGTCACACAGATTACTTGTTATAGTTGACTTCCCCACGAAAGTAATGCATTTTAAATAAATACAGCACACTTTTCAATCTCATCAAATGACAGAAAAGTTATCCTTATTTCAAACTCTACGTGATTTAACATGATTTATTTAAATCTATCAAGGTTTACCAGATAAAAATGTAATAGAATATTTAGGCTAACATTATTTACTAACCTACATTCAATTATTTTATTTATTGGCTATATATTTATAGATACTTTTATGTGAGTACTTGCTCCTGTTGATTGTTGCAGTACCTTTAGGATGTCTGTTTTTTAATATTTAGTTGAATGACTGTATACTTAGAAATAAACAGTAATGCTATATTATGGAGAACATGAGCTACTAGCTCCAGACCCACAACCCCTCTTTACAGATGAACAGAAGGCAGATAATCCTCCAATGTACATTTTTTTTTGTTTTGTTGTGATTGCTTAAGTCAGATTAATCCAGGAAAGTGACTGAACTACTTGACCACCCCTCCCGATATCTGTCCCACAAAACCTGCCAGGATCCAATATGTGTTTGCTACTTGCCTGTCAATAATAACAGATGCTAATACCATACAAAACAATACCATCATGCTTTTAGTTGATTAAAAATGCAGTTTTTCCTGCAAGACCTGGGTTATCTGATTTTAAAAGTGTATTTAAAGATTTTATTGATGACTAGTGGAGTTGTAAACGAATGTTATATATTTATTTTTTTTCAATGTGATCTATTGCACATTTGGACACAGCATACCAGAACCATGAGCTGACGTGAAACACATTCAGTCCCACATATTCATACCTGACATAAAGAGGGCTGACAAATTATAGACAAACTGAATGAGTGGTGAAACATTACAAATGCAGGTGCACTACATTATGCAGAGAAGATGGAAAGAGGAAAAGGTCTAAATGAAAAAGAAAAGAAGGTTCAATGTTGAGGGATGGATGGCAGGAGCTTCAGTCACAAAGACCGCTCAACTGGTTGTTTTTTTTAAATAGGAACGGTGACTAAAGTGACGTCTACGTTTAGATCTATGGGACAGACATCAGTAAATAAGATAGGAAATTGTGGCCACACCATGATGTTGATGTGCGTTAGTGTGATGGTGTATGTAGAAAAACAGAAGAGGTGTCTGAGAACGTCAATGCAGCACGTGATCACACTGTCAGCAAAAACCTGTTAAGACGGCGCTCTCCTCATCATCAAAACACCAAATGAAGAAATGTCTTTTGGAAGAATGGTGTTCATCCCTCCAGTAGGCCTCCAGAGACTCAAGTGCATTGAGGCTGTTTTGGCAGAATGTGGTGACCAAACATTTTACTAAGACAATATTGGTTTTCTTTTGATTTATCACCTGTCCATGTATGTGTACAGAAATGTGTATTAATGCTCAAAGGCGCACAGTCTATGTGTCCTTGTGTCTGCCATGGCAGAAACGATGTGGGGGTATTGCTCTAAAGAAACATAATGGTCAAAACTTCTGTGGGTCATTTATTTTCAAATAATAATGGAGTGTGACAGTTTTTACCAGGCAGGGGCTGTTTTGAAACCAACAAATTGAATTTGTGTTTGTTTTTCAGTGTTCCACAACCTGATGCACGCAAAACTGAAGCGCTTGGATCCATCGGTACAATGTAGTGACAACTTGATGACTCTGAAGGTCAGAGGGGTCAGAGCTCCTCACTTTCTCGTGGATAGTGGTAGGTTCCTTTTTATAAGGCATTTTTATTTTGGGCCGATACATTGTTTAAACTTTTTTTTTTTCTAATGTCAAACAGGTGAAGGGCATCTTATTCCTTTGTCTCAAATGCCTCCTAAATGTGGCTTCTCTGTGAAGAGGTCCCGCAGAGATGTGCGCTTTGCTGCACCCTACCAGAGCTGCAATGTTACCCAGCAGGTTCAGTTAATTTTCTGTGTTTTTAAAAAAAAAAAAAAAAAAAAAAAAATCATTGCTGTCTTTAGATCATTTGCAGAGCTGCATTTTTTTTTCTAACTCCTCCATCATTTTATATTGCAGGGTGGTGATTATGTGCTACCACTGCGTTTATGGGGGGCACCAATGACACTCTCCTGCCCTGCTGTGTTACCACCACCCACTGTTTCCTGCTTCCCATCTGGGATGGTGCTAAAGATAAGTGGTATTACAGCAAATGAACTCAACGTTAAAGGTAGGTGACTTTATTTATTGGCATTTTCTTGGCTTTAGAAAATTACTTACGGTAATTTTTTTCACTTGATGTTAAAACTGCTTTAGTGTCTGGCACGTGGAAATCTCTTTCAATGGTCTGTAGCAGTTGTGGGATTGCTGTTGAAGTCCTCCCTGGAGGACTGACTCTCACTGCACCCTACAACAGAGGCTTGTGCATAGAGACTAAGGTAGGGTGGGCCCTCTTGTGGTTAAAAATGGAAGCTGAAGTGTACGCATGCTTTTAATTTACTCACTGTGTTTCCTTGCAGGGTGAAAAGTATTTACTCACTCTTCTGTTGGCGGATGTTGGGCTCTTAGTCACATGCCCTTCATTACTGGATACCAAGCCTACCACAACAACTAAGCCTACCACAACAACTACGCCTCCCAGGGATAGTGGCCAAAGCCAGCAGTATCCTCAGTACCCACAGTTTCCAATGTTTCCTCAGTACCCAGTGTTTCCTCAGCCTCCAGCACTCACTCCTCCTCCTCCTCTCCTTCCCATGCGTACAGTGGCACCTTCGCCACAAGGTCCACAGCTTCCCTCAAGCTCTAATACTGAAGCACCTCCAGCTGAGCATAATGCATTTCCATTCATGCCACAGTATCCACAGTTCCTACAGTACCCTCTGTTTCCCAAACCTGTACCACCAACGCAACCTGCTATTGCTAATGAAAACACTGCTGCTCCTCTGGCCCAATTACCTCAGATGCCGCAGTCTCCAGAGTATCCATTTTCTTTTTTCCCACAGTTCCCTATGGCACCTGGAATTTTCCATCCAACTACCCCTCCTCCTCCTCCTCCTGCCACAAGCACAGAGGCTTTGGTAACCACACCTGCCACTAGCATTAAGCATGATGGGAAGCCTTGTGTTCACCAGCAGCCACCGCTTCTAATGCCCCCTCAGTATCCTTTACTGCCAGACCCTGAACCCTCACTGCCTCCACAAGGTCAAAGTCAAGCTGTTCAGGATCCCAAACCATATCATGTGTACCCTCAGACCTACCAGATCCCCGTGTTGTATCCTCCTCCAAAGTATCCTTCTCAAAGACAAAATACTCAAACTGCTGCTCCTACTACCACCTCAGCAACCAGTGCAGCCAACACCCTAAAACCTGCTGCCCAAAAGCCATTTTATTACCCACACCCTTATATGCCAGCATATTATGTTCCTCCGCACACTGCCATGCCGGTATTTCCTGATCCTCCGGGTACACCTCCTGCAAACTCGGCTCCATCTGACAAGCAGGAACATCAGCCTATCTATGCCATGCCTCCATTCTATTATTACCGTTCTCATCAAAGACCAAAAAGAGCTGCAAGACACTCGTAAAGGTTGTGCTGATGGCTCCCAGGAACATCAGACTCTCCTTTTTATGTGTTTTTAGTTTGGTTAACTTCACAGATGACCCTCTATGGACACACTCCTTGAAATAGAAATGGACTGAAATGATATTACAATAAAGGGCAAGGTTATTGCCTGAACTTGTTTTCTTGATGTTTGGGGTTATTTATTCATCTTATTTCTCAGGATGGTGGCTGTTTGTAAGGTCCCAGAACCCAAATTCTCAGGATGGTGGCTGTTTGTAAGGTCCCAGAACCCAAATTCAGCTTCAGATTGCCAATTTGTCAGACCCAGTCCAAAAACACAGATTTACTATCAAGCGGACCACAAAACTGGCACCATCCATCAGCCAAATACTTGTTAAATATGTAAGTGGCTTGTAGATTTGTCACTCACCAACCAACAAAACAAAAACAAAGGTTATGCATTTTGGTACATTTCTAAAAACTTTCCATGGGGAATTAAGCTGGGGAAGTATTTGGAAGTATTCCATGGGAATTTATGGCAATGAACTGGAATTTGGGAGGATAATTCAGTAATTGGGGGTAAGATAGCATCATGATAAGATGAGCCTTATAAATGGTCAATGAAATGATGCAAGCTATATCTTATTTAAACACTAATTTAAGATTATTGTTTAAATAATATAAGATGCTCCACAGAGAGACACAAGAAGTATTTCCTATCTGTGAGCATCAGTCTCTACAAGTCCTCTCTCAAAACATCAGACACTGGCTTGTGCAATACATGAGTAAAATCTTCCACACATGCATACTGCACTTTAAACAATCAGTGTATTCTCTGTATAGTCTCTCAAAGGCTAAATTCTTATAAGGTTTTGGATTTACATGGATCGTGGCTGCTGCTGTGGTCCTGCACGACGTCCACTACATATATTACTACTGTCATTATTGCTACCATATCTCCATCACAGTTTATAGTTGGTTGATGATCAGGTTCCACTGCTACTGTAATCATTTTATCATTCATTGTATTTCATTGTCATTTTATCAGTCATTGTAATTATACAATATGTTTGTGTTGATTTGGTCTGTACACGTGACATCTATTGCACGTCTGTCCGTCCTGGGAGAGGGATCCCTCCTCTGTGGCTCTTCCTGAGGTTTCTTCCACCTTTTTGGTGGGCAGGTTTTTCCTCACTCGAACCGAGGGTCTAAGGACAGAGGGTGTCACTCCCTGTACAGATTATAAAGCCCTCCGAGGCAAATGTACATCGTGATTTTGGGCTATACAAATAAAATCTGATTTGATTTACATATTGCATAGTTCACTGTTACTTGTTTTTTTATTTAACTGTTATTTATACATGTGTATATAGTGTTAAAATAGGATATCGTATAGGTGTATAGTGTTAAAGTTTTCTTGCTATTACTTACTATCTCACTTACCATTTGGGAGCTGCTGTAACAAAAACTATTTCCCTGCGGGGATTAATAAAGTATTTCTGATTCTGCTAAAATATATTTTTCCCCAACTATATTTAAGTTAATTCAGTGTTGTAAATACCAACCCAGTACATGTTTTACAGTCATTACTGAACAAAACATATATGAATAACAAAGGTGTTGAAGTGGATCACCTGCACGGGTGTGATGGGACGGCGCACTGTCTGCTGCTCAGCTGTTCTGACGTCGAGCACGCTATCTGACGTCACCGTGGGAGTGTCCCACCATCGGGAGAAATGAATGGTCATCAACACAATCCTCTCAGCGCCCATGTAAGTTGAAGCCAGCGAAAAACACACATTTTTACGACCGGGTCTATGAATGAAATGTGTTTCCATTGTGCTGTTATCCGATCTGCATGGAAGGTTACGGTTGATTAGCGGTGTTTTTGTCCCTATTGTCGCCGCCGCTCTGGCGGTGTGCCCGGGCTGCCTGTAGCTAACCGCGGCTGGAGCTGGAGCTAGTGGCTGCTAACTGACAGGCTGAGTGGAGGGAGCGCTTGTTTTGTCGCTCAGGGCAGTCTGAGGTGGGCGATGTTAAGCGTGTTTACATTGTGATCCAACGCGAATTTAAGCCAGGTTTAAATGCGTGAAGGTTTAACTTTGAGGACAACACCCAGGCCGGATGTAGTGATATTTATTTTTATTTTTATTTTTTTTTTACTGTAGGCACACAAACAGGATGTGCTAAAGTAATTTAATCAAGCTGACTGAACAGTTTACCAGCACAGAGAGGTGACTTCAGGCTAATGTAAACCTACACTGTTGGAGTTATAGCACCAAAAAGACGCCACCCATGAAATACAAGACCCCAAGGTGTGATTAAGAAAGCCTTGTGTGTGTGTGTGTGTGTGTGTGTGTGTGTGTGTGTGTGACAGATGGCTACCCAATACCTCCAATCTACATTCACCCAGTGTGTGTTTGAGCTTTTCACACCTGCAAAGAGCTGGTTTATGATGGTAGACAGGGTTATGTGTGATTCTTATGTTAATAAGTGAGTATATCTGGAGATAAAAATGACAAAATGGCTCTGTAATAATTAATAATGTGACATTTGGGTATGGCAGTGTTCGTTGTTTAGATGTGTGAGTTGACAAAATGACTTTAGACTCAGAATAAAAACAGAAGACAAGGTAATTACAGTATAAATATAGAGTATAAGAAATAGCAGCAAATACAGTGATACTAAACTGTAATGGCATTCATAATGCCGGTGTAGAAATATGCCAATATTCATCTGAATATTCAGCTTTATGATGATTTATTCGACAGTAATCTACCTGTATTGTACTAGAAAGCCTCTGTGTATCACATTACACACGGTGGCCGCCACCGTCTGATTTATTCAAATCAGTAATGCTGGGGTTAGCTATTGAACCTGAATATGAAAACACATGAGCCTCTTTATTAGCAGCTATATCAGTGATTATTTGTTTTGGTAATCAAATGCAAGTGCAAGGCCTGTCAGTAATGTAACACAAGATAGATAGATAGATAGATAGATAGATAGATAGATAGATAGATAGATAGATAGATAGATGACTTAGGTCGTCATAGCAGTCCGGTTTATGTGAATACAATAAAAATACAATAAAATAAAATACTGAGGTAGAAAAAATAAAAGCACGGAATAGGACAAGGACACTTAAAAACACAAGATAAATAGGTAGATAAGGTGCAGTGGTAAAAATGATGGTAATAGTACTGATGATATGATGGTAGTATTATTGTTAATAACAGTTTAATAACAGTATATAATAGTAATAACAAGAATAATATATCTATAGAGATACACATAGAAATCATATTTAACCTGTGCAAGGTGTGCATGCATACATACATGTACACGTGTAAATATATATATATATATACACATATGATACATAATATATAGTATATGTATAATATGTGCATAATAAATACTTGACTATACAAGATATACATTATATACAATAAATAATATACTATGAACAAACAACACCTGCACATTTACCCGTTATCTATCCATTTTAGGGAATAATACTCAACTTTAACTTCAACTTTATGTATTTATATAACACCTTTCATACAGAGTCGTAGCCCAAAGTGCTTCACAGAGCAGAGTAAAAATAGACAGAACAGATCTTAAGGTAAAAATGAAAAACTAGAGATTAGAAGAAAAGTAAAAAGCATAAAAACTACAACAACGAGAACAAATAAGAAGAAAAATGAAGACCTATAGGGTAAAAAGCATAATTTAAGGAACAGTTGCAGTAAAAGTAGATAAGACCTGCACGGTAAATAAACTGCAGAGAGGATTTAAAGGTTAAATAGTCACTGTGTATCACTGTGAATAGTAAATTAAATTGTGCACCAGCATGTTTATGGCTTCAGGCAGGACTCACAAACACACATTTAATTTTTTTTAATTAAATTCAAATGAGATGTTGGCCTCTGGCAGGTGTTATGAACGCTACAGTAACACAACACTAAAGAAGGCCTCGCCCCGGCCACAGCACAGCAGCAGCACCGGTGTGCGCTGTGAAGCAAAAGCAACACCCTCCCGGTGCACCACGTTAGCATGTAGTCGCTAACTCCGAGAGGAGCGAGACTTTGAAGCCACGAAACACGAAGACGTTTTGTTTTTTATGACTTCATCCACCACCACGGTCAGCACCGCTTTGACACGAAACGACAAAGTACATTGACGCCTTCAGCAGATACGTCCCACGGCTGAGTGTTTTTAAAGGACGAGGCCTCACGGACGTTGGCTAGCGAGCTGCTAATTTCATCCTCTTCTTATCTCCGGCTAACGTTAAACCGTTGGTGGAGGCGGAGGCGGGCGGGGGCTCGCAGACTGTTCGCAGTAACTTAATAACGTTACTCGTACAAACAAACACTCGTCGGTATTCGTGTAAAAGATTAAACTTTATCTCATCAGCCTGCTTTTGAATTTTTAAAGCATATACGCGTTACTACTGTTACCCTACATGTAATGACACCGCATGCACCTGTAACCTACTGGCTGATTTAATTAAGTAACATAAGCTGGATGCTGAAAACAAGCGCCCCCCCCACCTAATGTTATGTTATTGTGTGTGTTTTTATTTATAATGTGAGTTTTTAGTGAATGGAAACTTTATTATTATCAGGCCAGTAGATGTTGTTGTTATTACTGAGGATGTGGTGATGATCTCATTATGTGAGAGTCCTTATGTGTGTCATGTTTGAAATGTTTCAGATTAGTTAAAGTCCTGCAGATGTTCCTCAGGGGGCTTATTCAGCACTATTAATTAACATTACCCATTTAATTAAGCTAAAAGGCCTTGGAGGCCTGGAGCTGTGCAAAATTAAAACATGCCATTTAAGTTATGAAACCACAGAGGAGCTAAGAAATAAAAAAAAATGCATGTGCTGATGAATGTTTGGGAGCGGTAACCCCTTCAAATGTTGTATCAGATTATATATTGAGCTGGATTATAGGCTTGAATCATTTGAAAGCAATGTAAAGGTCCAGTATGTAAGATTTAGGGTTGCAGAATATGGCAGCAATTGAATATTATATGCATAACTATGTTTTTATTAGTGAAATCACCTGAAAATACCTTTTTTGTTGACTTAAAATGAGCTTTTTTATATCTATAGATAGGTAGATACATAGGACACAATGGACACTTGCTCTGGATTACCGTTTTTTGCACATTTTGTGGCCATTGTAGCTCCTCCTGAGGAGGAGAGGGAGTTGAAATCGGCCACAAACTCCTACACACTGCTCCTTTAAGGCTATGCTATGTAAGTCCTAGTCAGCTGTGTCAAACGGTAAATAGAGATTTGGTTCATTAACTTACACGAAGGTCTCCTGTGGGTGTTTTCACTGTTCAACTTGTGTTATATTATTGCTTTATAAAGATGTCATGGCTAACAAGTTAGTTACACGTATAGCAGGTATTGATTGTCATTTCTGTGCAGGTGATGGATCTAAATCCAATATTCACTCCCCCCTTTTTAGCTTCTCCTCACGATGGTTTTTTTTGAGCCAGGCGCCGTAGTTGTGCAGTTGATATCAGAGCTAATTCTTTCTTTAAATGTCGTTTGAGATTTAATAGAAACTTTTTTGTTTTGTTTAACCGGTAGATTTTGATTTTATTAGTCAGATATTGCACCGTGAAAGTTTATCGGTGTTGTTAGAGGCTGAATACATTCAACATAGTATCTATTCAAGTAAATCTATGATAGTTCTGTGTAAATACGACTTATTTCACTCTCTGTTGTCTCTGCTCTCAGAGTGTTTTACGACTGTTGATTCATGTTTTGAATTTGAAAGTTGAGTTTAACAGGCCAAACGAGCAAGTCTGGGCAGCCTAAACTGATATGAAGAGCGTTCTAGGACACGTAATATGCTTGAAGTGAAACCTTGTATGCTTTCATAATGATCTATATAGCATTTCACAAGACTACTTTGTCATACAGTTAGGGTTTGTTGGTCTTCATTAGTTCTCACAAGTACTTTAGTGAGCTTGTGAGCGAGCTAGTCTGCCTTGGGTCCACAAACATTGCTCTCCTGTGCCAGTAGCAGTCAAAACCTCTTTAACATTTGGTATGGGTAGTGCTAACGTAGACTATGTCGGTGCAGCAGCACTGCTTAGTACTTTCCAGAAAAGCTTCCTCCTGTGTGCACAACAGCGTTAAGTGTGAAAGACGTCACCGGCGTGTCTGAAGTTGTCTTCAAAACAAACCGTTTCTCATGCCGTCATGTCTCTGTCTTTGTTTCTCTTTGCAGCATGTGATTTTCCTAAATGTCCACGGAAACAGCTGACTAAAGTTTGACAGCTCTCCCACCAGATTTCTGTTTGTGACAATTACCAAGAAGAAGCAGTGCTGGAAATCTTTTTGCTTGGATTAAGTTTTATTTCCTGTGTATATAGACCCACAAATCATCTGCTGATGACCACATCTGAAGGTATGTTCACCTCTTTTTGAAATAATATATGTATTATAGAGGAATATTGGGCTAAAGTCCTTTTTGTAACAAGCACAACTGACAAAATATGGCAGAAAATTGAAGAGAAAATGCAAATAACCTGCTGAATATATGATTTTTATCCCATTTCTATTCAGAATAAAATAAACTTCTTTTTTTTTTAAATTGTAAGTACAATGTCTGTATACTGGAATAATGCATGTAGGCCTGTGACCCCAGAAGACACACTGCCTCCAGATCCACCAGGACACTGCTGCCATTTTGCAGGAATGTTTCTTTAACACAAGTAAAAGCGTAAAGGCCGCCAGACGTGCACAGCGCTGTGTAGATGGTGTGACCTTGGCGCGCTGCATGCGCAGAGAGTGATAGGCGAGTGTTGGCTGACCCACTTCAAAGAGAACACTCTGCCCTCAGCCTCGAGGAGTCGGATGCCACTGTATTTTCATTGTAGATGGAGGATATAGTTCCATGTCTGTGTGGGAGTTTTGCTTCTTGTGTCTCGTCTTGAGTTTCGAGCTTACAAAGCAATACATTGCACTTGATCGCCGAGTGGCTATGTCTCTATCTATGATGCGTGATTCAGGGGTTAGGAAATGTGGTTGAAGAGTCACTGCTTTTTCGTGCAAGATTGGAGGCATGCATACGCGAAGCTTGGTGTGAAATCAGTTAGCTGCATAGTTATATAAGCTATAAATGATAATACCTTGTGCCAGTAAGACGTCCTTTAACAAATGGAGGAATGCTTCATGCAAATAATTTATTGATGTTTTAATTTGTTCTAAGTAATGAGTGAAAATAGTGAAATTTAAACGTAAAGGTATAAAGTGAAGTATATTGATCAGCAAAAATTGGTAAAGATACTCTTTTCATTCTTGCTATTATTCACTACCACCTACCCTTTAACAAAGTGCTTTTTTTTATCCTACACAGCAGGACCAGCAGTAATGAGTCACTGTGTATCACTAATGGAGCCTTTCATCAGGTTTTTTGGTGCTAGATTGTGCTGCTGGCTTGTTAAGTGATACTCCGTAGCTCTGCTGACTCGTGGAATCATTTTTCTGTTTGTCCGCAAGACGATCCATGTACTACTTGATCAGACCCATCACTTTGGGCTTTGGATATTTCCTTAGATACACATGCTGCTCGGTATGCCTCGTAAAACAGTCAAAGTGCTTGAAGACTAAAAGAAGAAATGTTCAGTTTAATGTTCAGTGTTTAATAATGGATGTAATTAAGGCTTAATTCAACAATATGTGAACATGTCTTTTTGATTGCATGCTGTGCAAACAGGCCAGACCTTTCAATTTCTGTTTTAGAATTGGGTACGCTTGAATAGTGAACCTGATTTTAAAGGTCCAGTGTGTAAAATTTAGGCAGAAAGGGATAATCTAATGTTTATTATATATTAATGTGTTTTCTTTAGTGTATAATGACCTGAAAATGACCTCTTCCATGATGCAACCCTGTGTTTCTAAACCAAACACTGCCTATACATGGGACCTTCCTGTAGCTTCTACTACAGTACATGCTTGTAAATGGAGCTGTATTCGGTTAGTTTCCAGTTCAGCCTCAATGCTTAACGTTGGATATTACTGATCAATTTTTACAGTGTAAACATTTGTGCAAAATGAATCCCCTTTTAATAATCAATGTGCAAACTGAAAACTGTAAACATTTTATAGTGCAAACCCCGATATTTGAGGTGTTAGGGGTTTTGGTTTGGCCATAAATTAAGTAATATTAAATATCCACATGTACTGCAACTCACGTCCATTTGGTCTTTGGCTAAATCATCATAAAAAAAAAGACGTTTATACTCAAGGATGGTGTACACATTTATTGTCCTCTCGGCTGAGGACTAAAAGAAGGACAGGAGGGCTCTTTCTTTCTCTGGTGTTGCCCACCCTGTTGTTTGTGACAGCTCCTTTTGAGCACTGTTCATGCCATGTTCTCATAGTTGTTTTACCTAGCATCGCTTGAACAGTGTTAACAGTGTCACCTGATGATATACGGGTCCATTAGGTCCATTAGATCATTCTTTTAGTGAGCATGTTGGAAGCTTTTAAGGCTTTTCGTCTGGTGTAGCATTCCTTTACATATCCATTATTAACAGTTACTACTGAGTGGAAGGTTTATTTCAGTGACGCTACAGTGTGCCTTGTTTTAAACCCTTTCTCTCCATGTTGCGTGGAGCATATTATTTATGTTATTTTCTTTCTTTCTTTCTGCTTCACTTAGCTGATCCTGAGTTGTGAGTCAGTAGAGGAGAAGCCGGGCTGATGGTAAGCGCTCTGTCACACTCTGTCTCACCTACTCTCTTGCTCTCGTTCTCACTGTCTCATTACATGTCGGTAAAGGCTTTTATATGTACTGTCATCTGAGAGACAAAGACCTGGATTAGTCCTTTTACATTACAGGATTTAGCCTCGTTATAAAATGAGACGCAAAAGAGGAGACGGATCGTTGAACACCTTAATCAGTTGAGAATTAGATCACTGTCCACTTAGTATTTCATTTACATTCTTCACACTCTGTAGTCTCTTTGTGAGCGTCATCCATTCACTCTCAATTATGCCGATGATTAATTTCCATAATGAATACTTTCTGAAATGTAATTGTTCAACTATCAAGAGGGCTTTTGCACTGTTGGGCTCGAATGCTCAGAAATGAATAATGAAAAGTAATTTCAGAAACAGCCATAGGCATCGACCTTCAACATGTGCTGTATAACAAACTACTACATTTCAGAAACTGTTCTCAAAGCTTGTTTATTTTGTAGACTTTGTGTTTTTTGCATTACCGGGTTGGCACTACCAGACATGCCACAAGCTGGTTATCTAAAACGGGTACCAAGATTTCTGGACAAAATGATCAAGAAACGTTCTTGTACTGAACTACAAGTGGTCATGTCTGTGTCAACCCAGTTTACGTTGCTTCATGTTGTTTTATTCTGCTGCTGCTTATTATGTTCATCATTCACTGCTGCATGTCATAATTCATTTTATTTTCCTTTTGTGGTAGACAAGCATGACATTGAGCCAAGCCACAGATGCATGTGCACTCAAAAGGCCCAACTGAGCGCCATCCCCTCTGTCTCCCGGCTTTCGACCAGTCGCTCAGGGGGTGGGGGGGTGTCGACGGGGCATAGCTAGTCCCCTGCACCCCCGAGTAGAAACTCACTGTGAAACTGGAGGTCTCTGATGGATCAGGGTAGTAATGAGCAGAGTCCGGAGGAGCCAGACGCAGGGGGCCGAGCGGAGCCGGAGGTGGGCAGGAGGGCGTCCGAGTCAGAGCACGGCTTGTCCAAAATCACCCATAATGCCCTGGAGAACATGGGAGCGTTGGGCCATGGCCTGAAGCACTTCTTCCAGCCACAGCGCCGACGCTCCTCCGTTTCCCCACATGACTCCGTCTCGTCCTGCACAGGCCCCCCTCCCTCCGAACCCACTGATGTAGGGACAGAAGACGCTCCTGCCTCCTCGGCCCTCCCTTTGGATTCTGACAACCTTGCCGCTTCCACCCATCCCGCAGCTCTGAGCCGTGTTCTGCAACAGATCCGAGGTGCTCCACCGATGATGAAGCGAGGCACCAGCCTGCAGAGCCGCCGCAGCAAGGTGGGGGGCACCGGGGATCCTCCCCAGAAAGGTAGCCCACAGATCCACCGGCGCAGCACCCATGAGGCCCTGCTGCAGGCTGGGCGCCCACGCTCCTCCTCGACCACAGATACACCCACTAGCCCAGCCCTAGCTGACATGCTGCTGACCTCTGGTTACCACTCAACTGAGGAACCTGATAAGGTGAGCGTCTCAGTTCTGTCAAGTGGTCCACTGTAGGTCGCCAAAGATTCAAAGGGGTCACAAGGCTTTCCTGATTTTAAAGCAAACTTGTATACAATTGGCATTTATCTCAAAATCATTACATTCATGTCTGTGAAGAAAACTAAAGTAATTTTTGTTATTTAACCTGGAGAAAGAACTACAACGCAGAATTTGTCAAATTGTTAAGACTAAAAAAAAAAAAAGTACCAACAGAGAACTGTATAAAAGGTTCCTAAAAAATATCAGAAAAACAGTTATTGCGTTCACTATTCAGGTTAACTGTTCAGCTTAACAATTGTTCTGTACTGTTACTGTTACAAATATATAAATTATCCATAAATTCTGTAACTTAGTCTGAGGTTGTCAGTTTACTCAATGATAGAAAAGGAGTCCTTTAAAGAAAAAGGTGTCGGTGTGTGTGTGGTAGCTCACGTAGCAGGAGAAAGAAATCACTTGGCTCTGCCTTCACACTCCTGACGAGTCATAACTCAGTCAAACATGAACACACAGACATGATACACACACTCCTGGAATCAGTGTAACTTGAACTTCTCCAATAGCATGCTTAGAAATCAAAGAAAACAATATTTCTGTAACTTCAAACCTTAATTTATATATTTATACTGAATTCTTCAGTTTAATTATCCAGGAGGCAATCCATCATTTGTTGTCCGTAGTCTGTGTTTTTAGGAACTGCAGTATCACTTCCCAAGAAATGTAATATTCCTTGCTTGCAAGCACGATGGGATAACTCTCTAACTCCCAAAATAAAAGTAAGTGACAAAATCCATAAACATTAGCCTTTTTTATTGTTGCGCTCAATACATTTTTTCATAGATTCGTATATCCCTGGAACACTGTCAACCCCCTGTATTCAAATATGTTTGGCGTAGTTTTTTCATAAGATCTATCCTAAAACGTGTACTTGATTGTTCCCTTTTCTGTAGGTCGCATTGGATAAAAGTGTGAGCTGAATGTAAAATACAGCATTATTTAACTGAATTATATCTCAATTTATGGTTTCAGGACATGAAATATATTCTGATTGGAATTTTTATACAAACAGATGATCAAATGAGGCGTATTTGTTTGCAGCCAGGTAAAAACAAAATATAAAACACGCTAATGCACGAATGTCAAAATGAAGTGAACTGTGCAAATCTTTTAAAAGGTTGTTAATGTTTTAGATGTGCCGAGATGAACTGGCAAATGGAGAGATGAGCTGTCAGCGGTGGAAGGTCAGAGATTGCCTTTGAGTGGCTGGACACTACGTGCTTTAAGCCTTTCCAAATTTAGCTTTTGCTGTCTCTGAGAGTACTTCAGGTCAGAGGAAGCTCGCAGGAGCTAAACAAACTCAAACCTGTGGGATGATTGACAACTTCAGCGTCATTGCCAGTGAAACTGTATATATGTGACATAACGAATTAAAAGCCAAACGAAAGAATACACCTTCATTATATAATGTATAAAACCTGAGAATGCAACTGGAGCTGGTGATAAAAATTCTGCACACACTATAAGCCTATCAAAGTAGGGGGCTAGGTGTCAGCCGTAGGACAGGAGACTGTTTTGCAACTCTTGGCAACTCAGTCAAAGCTGGAATTCAATCAACAGATGTCATAAGCAAGTTGCAAACATTTCACCCCCCTGTTCCTGCTCATCTTCTAAGGCCGTATGACCTGTTATTTGTAATCACCAGTGCTCAGTTGAGGTTTATTCTCCGTAGGACACTAGTAGACTTTTTAATGTTTTGCCATTCTTGGTAAACTTTTCACCTATACAGATTAAAAATGAGACACGAAACCGAGTCAAATAGATCATTTATTAGAAAAATTGGTGTATAAAGTTAGATTTTTACCGACTTTATTATGTGGTCGTCCTTTAATACAACCACATTGTTTTCAGGATGATTCCTGACATTATGGTAGTTTGTGTTGTCGTTGTTTGAGTTTGTCAGACATACTTTATATGCAGTACAGTACAAGGAGCTCAACAGCTTGCAGGTTTCCAATAGGAGCTAGTAGCTGTTATGATGGAGCCGGTTCAGTTTGTGTGAATTACCAAGATTTAATATTTGCATCCCTTTTTGTTGTCTCAGTTTGAGTCTCAAAGCTCTGATGACTGTCTATGGCTTCACGTCATTTGCTCTGGACTTTTTAACTAAATTACCAAATCAGATTGGTGTCATAACGCCTCAGTCCTCAGTTAACCTGTCTATTTTTGAGCTTTAGTTCTCCACAGAAGTCATGAATTGAATCTTTTCACTTATGACTTCTTGAACTTGAGCTGTGAAGTGAAAAGGAAACCATCATTTTACAAGCGCCATCTGCTGTTTTAAATGAGCAGTGACAGATATCTAACGTGTGGCCACAGGATTTCAAGGGTTAGATTGCTGGAGAAAACAAACAAACAAAAAAAAACGCTGTCTTGAAATAATTTTAAATTTACATTCACATTACAAAGAGATACAAAATGTTTACCTTTTTCTTCTGTTCACTTTTTCTAAACAGCTGGATCGTTATGACGGATCAGGTCCTGCCGTGTCACCCAATGCCCTACCTTACGGCAGCGATGGGTATGATGTAGTTGACAGTACCCCAGACCCCCAGCGAACTAAGCAGGCCATTGCCCAACTACAACAGAAGATCCTCAAGCTTACAGAGCAAATAAAAATTGAACAAACTGCACGCGACGACAACGTGGCCGAATACCTGAAACTTGCTAACAATGCAGACAAACAGCAGAGTGCACGCATCAAACAGGTGTTTGAAAAGAAGAACCAAAAGTCAGCTCAGACCATCCAGCAACTGCAGAGGAAGCTGGAGCATTACCACCGGAAGCTACGGGAGGTGGAGCACAACGGCATCCCTCGCCAGCCCAAGGATGTTTTCCGAGACATGCATCAGGGGCTGAAAGATGTTGGCGCAAAGGTGTGTGCTTTCCTGATGGTGACGGTTATTTTGTTGCCAAAACTCATGGTCTCAGCATTATTTGTCATTATATCATTTTATTGACTAAAACATTGGCTTTGGATGTAAAAATGCGTCACTTCTAATTGTTGAGAAACAACATCGGGTGTTTAGAGTCTCTTTTCATGATTTACTGACTTATAAATAATACTGACTAAATCCTGTGTTCTCACAGTTTGCTATGAGTGAGTCTCCTCACACTGCAGTCGTCTAATATTCATTTTTACACTAATACATCTTGAATATATCAAGTGCCTAGCATATTCTGCCTACAGTATTTTTATACACACTAATATTAATCCACTGTGCTCCCCTTCTGCAGCAATCCTGCTAGCCCAGCTCTAGTTTCTAAATACTGAAAATGTGGCAATACGTTTTCTTACACCACAGTGTATGTGCATCCTTGATTGTTAGTAAGTGTGAAATCCAACAATGCTACAATCTTTGATTGAGAAGAATTGACACTAATATTTTTATATGTTCATATTCATTTTTGGGACAATTTGCTCTCAAAATAAAAAATATTTTTTGCTCACCGTTTCTGTTCCGATCACCATTTCCATGGCGATACATGGGATCTGACTAAACCTGAAAACAATCAGTCACAGCAGTAGACTCCTGTGTGTAATGAAACCCAGTTTAGTACGCCAGCAAGTAGTCTGAGCCTAAGTAACGACTTGAGATGATTTTTAGTCACCGCCAACTTACGTTTGTTTCCCAAACTGAATAAATACTGCACATATGAAGACTAAACTACGTTGCTAGTTAAGTCTTGAAGTGAAAAATAGTTGACTTCCCGTGTCCAGAGTAATATATGTAGTGATGGGCTGATTTGAGCACATTCTAAATGTGTAGTTACACATAAATAAAAAAAGGCTCCCACAGTAGATTCATTTGTATAGCAGTGTATCCTTCTGGAAAGTATTGCATGTTGTTTGACCGATGCAGTACATGCTTACTATCCAGTTCTGCAGATCAATGGAAAGAGATTTGTTTGCCAGTTGACCGTCAGAGACAGAAATACACTTTACAGTATTGATTGTACATTCATATTACAATAGACACACCCATTGGGGCAGTAAAGCACGAAGCCGACTGCGCATTTCTGCTCAAACTGAAGAAAAATGTGCCATGACATCATGTGCTGTTATACCAGTTAACTGAGGTCAAACCCGTTGTCACATAGCCTTAGATTTAGATAATGTAATATCTACTTGACGCAGTCTGAGTACTGACCTCTCTCATTACAGGTGACAGGTGGTCTCTCCAGTTTCTCGCAAGCCACTCACTCTGCAGCTGGAGCTGTCGTGTCGAAGCCGAGAGAAATCGCCTCTCTCATCCGCAACAAGTTTAGCAGTGATGATAACATTGCAGCCCTGAAAGACTCCTTGGATGAGACTCAAGGAGAAGATGGTGTTGGTCCCGGGGGAACGCGGGCCCTTGGGACAGGACAGTTGCAGTCAAGCCCAAAGTCCGGCAGTGATGACGAGTGTTCTAGCGCTACTTCTGGCTCAGCAGGAGCCAACAGCACGACTGGAGCTCCTGGAGGACCTCCTAGCTCCAAGGGCAATACCCTTGATCTTGCCCAGGCATCAGGCTTTGATGCTGTACTTCATGAGATCCAGGAGCTCCGGGACAACCAAGGTCGGCTGGAGGAATCCTTCGAAAACTTGAAAGCCCACTATCAGCGGGACTACACGATGATCATGGAGTCCCTGCAAGAGGAACGATATAGGTATCACATTTGTCCTATACACTGTAGTGAAGTCTGGATGGGTGGGAAGAAATGTCCTGTTTCTGACGTTCCTGTCACTATTTCCCAGGTGTGAACGTTTAGAAGAACAGCTCAATGACTTGACAGAACTGCACCAGAATGAAATTCTAAACTTGAAACAGGAACTAGCCAGCATGGAGGAGAAGATTGCTTACCAGTCGTACGAAAGAGCGAGGGACATTCAGGTAAGTGTCAACAAAAATAAATATAATATTTCTGCTTTGTCATTAGAGCTACTTTACTGACAGTTTTGTCTCTGATCTGTAGGAGGCGCTCGAGGCATGTCAGACTCGTATTTCCAAGATGGAGCTGCAGCAGCAGCAACAGCAGGTGGTGCAACTTGAGGGTTTGGAGAACGCCACAGCACGGACTCTACTCGGAAAACTAATCAATGTGCTGCTCGCTGTTATGGCAGTGCTTTTGGTGTTTGTGTCCACGGTGGCTAACTGTGTCGTCCCCTTGATGAAAACACGAAGCCGCACGCTTTCTACTCTGCTCCTCATTATCCTTCTTGCCTTCCTTTGGAGGCACTGGGATGCTATTTCAGAGTATCTGCATCACTTTCTTCTGCACCCCAGATGACCGTCTTGGAGCGGTATATTTAAATGATGAAGGGAAAAAGGGTTTGGGGCTGATGTGTAATGGGAGGTCATTGACTTATACAGGGAGTTGAATCTCAACAGTCCTACCTTTTCTTCCTCTTTAGGGGCTTCTCAAAAACACTCAGGAGGATTGCATCGGAGGTTTGTCACTTTATCACTTTCTGAAACGTGTTTTGAGAAGAATGAAACCGAGAATGAGCTGGAGAAAAGGCTGGATGTTTGGTATTGACTTGCTATCATTGGTGCAATTGTGGCACAAGCACACACTGTAAAAGGGTGAATGGGGCATAGTTGAAGGAGGGGCTGAGAGAACTGCACACTTTATTTCTCTCTTCTGAGTGAATTTGTTTACATGTGGAAAACTTTGCATTGTTTGCCCACAGAAGAAATTGTAATTCAGAGTTTTATTAATTTCGAGCTGATTCGAGTGGTATTGTTTTGAAGTCATTGCTCTTTTTAATACAACTGATTGACTGCTTTTTATTTTCTTTTAGCTGTTATGAGCCAACAGTGTTCTGCTGATTTATTTGTCCACATTCTCTATTTGTAAGTTCTCCGTCTTCTGTCTTGCCATTCTGGTTTTTCAGTCTGCTCTTTCTTTACCTTTTACTCAATCTTTTGAAATTTCAGCTTGTGTGACCAACTCTTCCTCTTCCTGCTCACTACACTCTGAAGAATGGGGTGCTTGCACATCAGCTACATTGCTCTGGAAACAGACTTGTCACTGGTTTCAACAGTAGTGGGGTCTTGACTTGCTTCTTTTGGATGCGTGAAGTCAATAACACTGGTTCTGCCACAGCCAGGATATTACTATGAAGTACTTTTATTTGGAGTTGTGACCCTGCCCTCTGGGACTGGAACTGGATCCTACTACCCTGATGGCTTTTCCACTGCAGAAGAATAATCTATGAACTGAATTAACATACTTGAAGAGCAATTAAAGTGCTCAAAGACTCAGTGCTTCCGTACTGTTTCTAATAGTGACAATGAAATAGTAATACTTTTTAGTTGATTTTTTTATTTTTTAAAGACAAATAAATTTGCTGTTTTAAAAGGTGAAAGTCTAACTTGTATTTCTTCAATGTCATTAAAGGTCCAGTCGTATGACCTTCACTCTCGGAATGGTAATGGAAGTGGAGCAGGTTGCAATCTGCAAACTACACCACCAGAAAGCCATTAAATCCTAAGGCCCTATAATCTGATGGCCCTCTGTTTTAGAATGCAATACTACTGTTGTGTATATATACAGCTGTGCATGTGTATTTGTTATGATTATATTATTTATGATCCAAGACTAGTGAGTCGACAACAGCCAAACATCAAGCAAATGCAACAACACAAGACATAGCAGCCAGCTTATGTTCCTTACTAATCCAACATCAAGAAGCCCGGAGTTTGTTTTTCAGGTTTTCACTGAGCTCAGGCCAATGACAAAAAGTTCAGATCAACTCTTGTCTGGTGAGTTCCCTCTCAGTTACTCTCTCTTTTTCTCTTCTTAGCTGCCTATGTCAACATCCTATTCAATAGTATGGCCCCTGTTATAATGTCCATAGAGGCTGATGAGTCCAGTTCCACTGACTCCTAGCCCAACTCCCAATTTCTGGCACGACACCGGCCTCGCTCTCTGTCAGCATTCTCCCTCAACTCCAGGTCTGATAACCTCCTTTTCCTGGACGTTTGGTACAAAGACAGTTTGGGCAGCCCGTCTAACAAACTGAGATAACGATAGCTCACAGCTACTATAGTTTGCAGCAGTTTTGCAAAACATTAAAATCTGATTACCACTCACACCTCCAACATCTTCAAGTGCGTTGGGATTTGTGAGACAAGCCACCAAGAGCCATCTTTTTCACAGAGGACATTTTGATGTGTAATAGCAGGAAAAGCACACATGTATTTATAATAACATTGTTGGCTGAATTACATTTAGATTATTGAAATGGAATTGAACCGTTGTGGTAAGTCCCGTTGTGGTGCATGGGACGCATGCTTTACCAGGTACATTTTAGAGGAACTAGCCAGTGTGGAGAAGATTTCTCAAGTATTCTTTTACACTTCTTGACATCACAGCAAGAAAAGCACAGGTGTTACTAACAATATATCTGCCACGTGCTGTCTATGTGCAATTCCTCTGCTTAGTTATTAGCACACCTTCACTGACAGTTTTGTCTCTGACCTGCAAGAGGTGAAGGTGAAGGAAAAAAACGACGAAAGGAAGGAGGGAAGGAAGGAAAAAACAACGAAAGGAAGGAGGGAAGGAAGGAAGGAAGGAAAAAAACAACGGAAGAAAGGAAGGAAGGAAAAAACGATGAAAGAAAGGAAGGAAAAAAACGATAAAAGGAAGGAAGGAAGGAAGGAAGGAAGGAAGGAAGGAAGGAAGGAAGGAAGGAAAAAAATGACGAAAGGAAGGAGGGAAGGAAGGAAGGAAAAAAACGATAAAAGGAAGGAAGGAAGGAAAAAAATGACGGAAGGAAGAGGAAGGAAAAAAACGATGAATGGAAGGAGGGAAGGAAGGAAGAAACGGTGAATGGAAGGAAGGAAAAAATGACGAAAGGAAGGAGGGAAGGAAGTAAGGAAGGAAGGAAAAGAACAACGAAAGGAAGGAAGGAAGGAAGGAAGGAAGGAAGGAAGGAAGTAAAAAAACGACGGAAAGAAGGAAGAAAGGAAGGAAGGAAAAAACGACGAAAGGAAGGAGGGAAGGAAGGAAGGAAAAAACGACGAAAGGAAGGAGGGAAGGAAGGAAGGAAAAAAACGACGAAAGGAAGGAGGGAAGGAAGAAAAAAACAACGAAAGGAAGGAAGGAAGTGTTGTGTGCTTTCTTCCTTCTTTACTTCCTTCCTTCTTTCCATGTGTAACACTGATTTCAAATTGCAGTCCAAATTCAAATTATTTTAAACATACGTGATGGTACACTTGTGAAATATAATATAGGGGGCAATAGGACCAACATTACTATTGTAATTATGATTTTTTAAATTAGAATGACTAATATGGCTGACATTTTTGTGTATTGGTGGACATATTTGAGTTTGTGTTTTTTAGGATGATTTTTTAAACCTTGTTTTTTTGGTCAGCATGGTTGTTTCAGCCGGTGTTCTATCATAATTATGGTGTCATAGAATGGAACAGAGAACAGAGACTATCTTAGTTCTGCACCTTGATCACAGTTCACACAAGTTCTGGATCATCACACTTAGTTACTACAAGTTAGTTTCCCTCAAATATCACGACTGCGAACAAGTGCAATACAATGGTGGTGGCTAAGAAATTTAAGACTGGTCGTTGTCTGGGCTCCAGGAAAAAATCAAGTGAGTGTTAATTTCTGGTTTTAAGATTTTTCTATAGTTAAGTTGATTCCTCTTGATTGTAGCGCAGCAGCCTGACTAATTTTCTCTCAGTTTAATAAGGTAAGGTATGATAAAGTTCTTAACTCAAGTAGAAGTAGATTAATAATAATATTGTAACTCTACTGTCAGATTATTTCACTTGGACTATTTGCAATGTGATGATAATATAATGTCACAGGTTGCTAAATTAGAGATACTCATACTGTGTAGTGTCAGTGCTACACTGAAAAACACTGTTACAAGTCCTGCTTTCAAAGTTTTACTCATGTTGTGACCAAACAATGTTGGTCATCAAATATATGTTAACATTAACTGGTTTTGTCTCGTTTGTAGAGTTGAGTCAGACTATCCCCAATATCATCTTGGGGCAGGACTGTATGGTGACGAGGAATAAAAGAAAAACTCTCCTAACAACGAGAAAAAAGCAGAGAGATGCCTGCAAACGCACTGAGGTGTCATTGGAGCCTGTGAAGGTGAATGGCACAAAAAGAAAGGCCAACTCCAAAGCAGAGACTGCCAGTAAAAAGTTAAGGGTCGACAACAAGATCAACACTGCTGAACCCACGAAGGTGCCAGTGAAAACTGAGAGTTCCGGCAGCAAGACCACCTCAGTAACCAGCAGAGGTAAGATGACTGTGTGAAAACCAAAAGTTCTGGTTTCACACATGAAGAAATCTTCAGGTAAGATGTTCTTCACAAATATACTAAAACATGAATCTGTGTTTGTTTGTTGCAGACTTCGAGGCCAAGTACCAACAGCTAAACAAGCTCGGGGAAGGAGGCTTCGGAGCAGTTTATGCTGGTTACAGGAAAACCGATTCTTTACTCGTAAGTATTACATTCATATTCTAACACTACACATCCACACGTCATCACTCCCTGAACAGAAACACTGCTGATTCTGTCCTGTAGGTGGCAATCAAACACATCCCGAGGTCAGATGCGTGCCTTCGACCAAGGGTGAGTTACTGTTCAAATTCTTGTGCATCTTCTCTTCACGTCCTTGTTGAACAAACACGTCTATAATTTCTCATTTTGTCCTGTGTACTCTTTCCTTTAGATCATAAACAGGAAAAAATGCATGATTCCTAATGAGGTGCTTCTCATGCAGCGAGTAGCAAGTGGACCAGACTCTGTGGGGAAATCTGCGGCCGTATCATTGCTAGATTGGTACGATCTGGACCAGGAGGTTGTGCTGGTCATGGAGAGACCATTCCCCTGCACTGACCTGTATGCATACATCACTGGTCCCATGGATGAAAACCAGGCTAAGGTACTGAAGCAATTCATGCAACTCCTAATGGATGCAAATTTGTGTTCACATTCTCATTCACTTCGAACACACCTTTATATCCATGCGCCTTTGTATTTTGTTTTTTTTTGGTGTTAAATGATGTTCTCAGCTCAGTTCAGGTGTCTTAAATGTGCTGAACTCAACTCTGAGGAACATTTTTGTGTGAAAGATTGTAAACATTGTCACATAATGGGTACCACCTCCAGTCTGTTTCTCTTTATCATTGTCTTAGATCATCATGAGACAACTGGTAGAAGCAGCCATTAAATTGCATTCGGAAGGTGTTTTCCACCGTGATATCAAGAAGGAAAACGTCCTTCTCGAGACTGGCTCTGAAGTCCCTCGAGTTCGTCTCATAGACTTCGGATGTGGCTGCTTCGTGAAGAAGGGACCGTACCGCTGCTTCTCTGGTAAGACGTCTGGCTTCTGCTCCTGCTATTCATCCATCTGTTGATCTCTGGTGTGATGACTTTTGTTTAAATCTTAATCCTCAACCGTTGTGTCTGTGTATTGTAGGAACCTCTGCATACGCCCCTCCAGAGTTTTTCAAACAGGGAAGGTACGAGGCCGGCCCCACCACAGTTTGGCAGCTGGGTGCTCTCCTCTATGAACTGCTGGATGGACTGAAACAGTTCACCACCTCCAGATTCATGCACACAAGGACTGAAATCACCAGCAAGTTAAGCAAGTTAAAAGTTTCCCAGGGTAAGACAATGCGGCTGAGTTTTAGTACTCATAGTGTGCAACGCTTTTTCCTTCCATGTTACGATATATCACTGAAGACTCGTTTTTTGCTTTGGTCTCTGTTGTCGCTCTTTTCAGACTGCCAGGACTTTCTGAGGATCTGTTTGGATGCAAACCCAAAGCAGCGTGCCACCCTCGAACATATGCATCTGCACCCGTGGTTAAAATAGTCACAACCAGCACAAACCAGACCCTCAACATCTACCACCAAACCTCCACCCCTCTTGGCTCATGGCTCCCAAATTGACAGAATTAAATGTTAGAAATTTGGGAATCTGGCTGGATAATGAACTAATTAAAAAAAAAAAAACAGTGTGGTACATCTGAATATGAATGTTGAAACTGGATTTTTATTTAGAAACATTTTTTTTTTTAAGACTATTAAAAAAAAAGACTATTACACTAAAAGCATCTTAATTATGTTGATCACACTATGTCGTGGGTGATATTTTCAACACACACCATTGTAGTTTACATGAAAAGGGAATTAAAGCTGCCTCATTGCTGGAGAACATTTTTACTTTAGTTGCACAGTGGTGTGGTGGTTAGCACTGTCTCCCCCACAGTAGGAAGGATCTAGATGGCCAGCTGAGACTTTCTGAGACAGGCTGAATGATGCCTGGTTGCTCAAACTAGCCATCTATAATGGCATTTACCTGGCATTCAGAGCAGCCATGCTGTTAATTATACATAACTTTAAGCTTTAATATAACTTGAAGAGATTGGTCATATCAAAATTTACCCTGAGTACAATTGTTACAAGGAGGAAATTAGCTATAGAGACCAATCAGTTTTTTGTACCAGACCGGTTGCTTGGCAACCTCAAGCCTGCCTTTAATTAACTTTGCTGAAGTCTCTGTATGATATCAATGACCATCAAGACTACATTTTCAATGTCGGCCATTTTATCCTTCTCTCTCGCAGACGCAAACACAGACAGGGCAGACACACAAACAGGACATGTCTTAAAATAAGAGCCCATTAAAAAAGGCAATGATGACAGCTTGTTGTATTAATACTGAATTTACTGAGCAGTGTCAGTAATAATGTATGGGGGGGGCGACGGGGCCAGAGTCAGGCACACTCAATTTCTTTACAAATTTTCTAGTTATCTACTAGTAGTAAGAGGTCCAGCTCGGTGTCCGTCTTTGAACCTTTTATTTCATTAAACTCAGTTTACTCATCTGGCAACTTGTTGTTCAGATACTTCCCATCTTTCCCACTTCCTCCATAAAAGTCCTATTCACTCTCAGGTCCCTGCCGCAATGTCCTTTGGGGCTGCCAAGTCCAGTTCCATTGCCTGCTAGTCTAGCTCCAGCTATTGATCAAAATTTGAGCACCTAGTCCATTAATAGTGCCAACCCTGTATAACCTGACAAGCAGAAGACTAGTGCATCATACCCCAAATGCAGAGTATAGAAAGAAAAAAAAATAAACAAGTTCCAAAAATAGAGATTTTATTGAAAAAAAAAAAAACAACCTACAAACAAAACAGTAAAAAGTGTTATAAAAATTTACTCTGCAGCCTTCTTCCCTCGTTTCCCTTTTGCTTTAGTAGCAGGGACATCACCACTTTCTTTAGCAGTCTTGCTCTGGGATGCCTTTCCTGCCTTTGCTTCCTTGGTGGTCTTTGCTGCTTTAGTTTTGGCTGGAGCCGGGGCTTTGTCACCATCACTCTCCCCCTTCTCCACAGCTTTTTTGGCCTTTGGCTTCTTTGCTGGCACAGCTTTTGGAGGAGCATCCTCTTCATTTTTCTTTGACTTTTTGGCAGGCTTTGGGTCCTTTAAAAAAAAAAAAAAGAGAAAACTGTAAACCATCCACTGTAAATAACAGTGGAGAAAAACAAAGATTTAAAGTGTCCCTCAAGTAACTTGATTGCTGAAGCAGGTTGCTAATTCATATACCTGCCAGGAATAACTTCTGATGGGGAAAAAGTGCATTCCTTGGTCTAAAATTGTCAAGGCATGTGTCAAAATATTGTACCATTCAAAAATAGACATGACCTGAGCAGTCTCACCTCCTGTGACTTGTCCTCTTCATTAGCAGTGTCTTTCTTCTTTGCAGCACCTTTTAAGAAGTTACAGGATATTAAAAAAAACACCACATCAAATAAATTACTGGTTGTCACCATTTATAACCTACCTGCTTTTTTGGGCTTCTTGGTCGCTGCTTTGGGCTGTTTCTGCACATTAGGATCAGTATTCTCAGTTTTTGATTTTGTCTCCTTGACTTTTGGTGGAAGCTAAAAAAACCAAATGACAAGAGGACCAGATTAATGACGTTATTTGAATCATTTGGGGTAAACTGTAGAGTTGACATCTTACCCTAAATTTTCCCGTTGCGCCTGTAGTGACGGTGGAGTTTGCGGGCCGCACCAGCGTGCCAGTCTCGAGTCCTTTTTTCAGAGCTCTGCGGACCAAGTGCTTCAACCTCACCAAATCCACCGAGGGATACTTTTGTTTAATGTAATTCTGTATCGCTTGGGATGAGACCCCTTTGCGTGAGTCCAACTCTTTCAGCGCTTCCTTCACCATAATCGCTGTGGAGGGATGAGCTGCAACTTTACGCAGCGCCGCAGCATCTAGAGAGAAAGCATGCGCACACACACACACGGTTATACATTTGCAAGAACAAATAAACATCATCGTTTTGAATATTGAACTCAATCACATCGTTCTCAGTTTAAATGAAAAACAGACCTGTTTTTTTATCCTCCACCGGAGCGTCACTGGAGGACTGCGCAGGCGGCTCAGCAGAGTCTGCTGCTGGCTTTTTAGGAGGCATTACTGACGAGCAAATATACAAAGTTAAAAA
This sequence comes from Larimichthys crocea, assembly GCF_000972845.2. NCBI lineage: Eukaryota > Metazoa > Chordata > Actinopteri > Sciaenidae > Larimichthys > Larimichthys crocea. The sequence continues at coordinate 10,421,706 of NC_040016.1, forward strand.
TAAGACCCAGAAAGCAGCAGGTGAAGTCCAAAGGTACGCTACACCTGCATGTCCATGTCCGCCTTTATCTGGTTCCTTCCGGTAAAATGAGATCAGGTGAAGCGCATCTCGCCAGGTGCAATCTATCAGGGTTTGTCAATTAAAGCGAACAGGGGGCGGTGGCGAAAGACCTCAGTCCTTTGTTGTGTTTGAGTGTGTCCTCTTACGTTGTCAAAGTGAGTCTAGAGAAATGCTTCTCATTTGTTAAAATATAGATCTGAGGGTCGTGAGAGAGTGCAGAATCAAACATTCACAGTTTGGACTGTAGAAAAACACAAAAATAGTAGTTTAAAAATAATCCGGCGCAAGCTGCACAAGCCAAACCTCCTGTGTCTGCTCTGTGGTTTTCTATTATCAGTATGAGAGAAGCAGCTGTGTAGATCTGGTCTAGGTATCTAGATGTTTCTGCAGCCTTTAAAGTGGTTTTAATGTTCTTATGTGGGAAGCCTTGTAAACCGTTGAACTGAATGTAGGTAAAATTGTTCACACCCACGTGAAGTCTCACATGCTCACAACTCGAAATGAAGCTGCAGATGAGGACTGACCTTCAACACACAGTTTGCAGATAAAATAAAAAAAAGATAACCCTTCAAATTATAAATATACAATAAATATAGAAAGGAATAATACTAAACCTTTCATTCAATGATTTTATGAATGGAAAGTGACACTACTAACTACAGCACATTTGGGCTGACTTTGAATTGAATGGGTCACCATGGCAACAAGTTGTATGGAGTTTTTCCATCAACCATCAATTTGAATATAACATTGTTCAGACATCCTACAACCTGTCAAACTTATTGCAGATTTAGCATTACATACAAATATATATGATTTATTAGCTGCCTCTTTTTGCTCTTCACATATCTTTCCTGCTCCCACCACACACTAATAGACCTTGTAATTCCTCATAATGTTGTCTTTGGACTCATATGTCTCATCTTATGGCTTGGTTTCCACATTCTGCAACACTGAGCACCAACCTTTTGTGTTGTGTGCTTGCTGATATCACAGAAACGTCACCAGCTAAGCTCAATGTGAAGGAATTCCCCCTCTTTACATAGGGTTGAAATGATATAGCGCTCCCCATGCTGCTCTGTGGTCATCTGTGAATCTAAACAAGGCTCTCTGTCTCCTGGACTGACTTAACTGACTGACTGGCTCTCTGTTGCTGTGTGTGACCTGAAGTGACATGCAATGTGACAGGTGAACTTAGGTCAGTATAGTGTCTTGTGTTGATCCAACACCCAATAGAGTTGTATACATCTATATATAACGGTGAAGAATGACCTTATCTGGACGCATTGCATCTCAGTGATTCACTTTTACTCTCCTCGATTGGGTTTCAATAAATAATTCTGAATAAGTCATCACAGTCTCCTGAGAACATCTTCAAACTACAAGTCAACAAAATCTCTCGCCAGATTTATTTGACTTTCATTCAAAACACAGTTTTTTAGGCCTATGAATAGTGTTAATGTGTGTATAGGTATCATGGGTATGTGTGCTTAATGTCTCTTTTTCAACGTGAAGCACTTGAAGTTTGTCTGTAATGAAATATGCTCTATACATAAAGTTGCCTTGCCTCACCAGAACATGAAGATAAAACAGTATAATTATATCATGTTCAGATGTACTATTCTCTAATTCACCAGTCCAGCCCACATTTGGCAGAAAAAACAGCACTGGAACATCAAAGAGAAATCAAGAGTCATGAATGTAAGTGCAGTCCGCAGTCTATATTACATCTAAATATACTACAGGTACTGGTGGTTTGCAGGCAACGAGAAGTACTGCACGTGTTTCTGTGGCCTGTCTAATGACATTACTAAATTTTGACACTTCCTGTGTCGTTTCAGAGGGCAGGCTCTGCAGAACAAGACCTGTGCAGCTTAAAGTCAGTCAGTCAGTCTTTGGTGGATTTGTGAAGTATTCAGCATCATGACTGGACTCCTGCTGTTGTTCATCCTCGTGTGTGAGTTCAATCTCTAATCTTTTAGATTATTTCAGATTAAAACTGACACATTTCACTAACAAACATCAAATGATTACATTTTACATTGTATAAATTGTGGCGCGCATTTTGTTTTAGTTGTTATTGAATTTTTTCTTGTTGTTGTTAACACATTGTTTTCCCAGCAAATTCTTTTTACGAGGTCAGTCCCTGATATCTTAATATTTTATAGCCTGCTATTAATTTGACAATTTTTTGCACATAGCTTGGTTGTACATTATGTTTCTGTCCATTTTCTGTACATTAAGTTCCAGCTTCACACCGTCGTGTATATCCGATCAATGAGGATTTAATGTAACATTTGTTTGCCTCTAAATTATCACTAATTCTTCCACCATCTGTGACTGAATCCACAGATGATCACATAAAGACAGTCACATTGAACGGTCAGACCTGTATTTGAAATTTCTGCTACAACCTACTTTATTTTCATAACAGCACATAAGATGTAATTACTTACCATTAATGTTTTTTTTTTAATGCCCTGTTTTGTTTCTATTTTGTTCCGAAATTATAACTTTTATTTATCATTTTATCTTTTTGTTTTTCAATCATTTGGTGTATGTACATATCTACAGTAAACAACTACCAACTTCATACCAACCAAAGCAAAAATATATTTCTATATCCAATACATACGTTTGTTGCTTTGTTGCTTATTTAATGAAATTTCCTTCAGAAATATAAGTGTATTTACAGTGGATTGATTATCATGAAAGCTGATACCACTGCTGTTCAGGGTCTTGAGCTGGTGAAATTATTTCCATAGCAGCTTTCAAATAAAAATGCAGCTCAAATTCTTCTCATAGCACTTATCATCTATTGTTTAATTTGTACTGAAACTGCTTACCAATGTCTCAGCTCTCGTAGACAATGTTGGGACACAACAGGCAGGACACACACTGAGACCCGAAGAACAGGAGGTCACTGAGTTTGAGGGGAGAGTTGGAGAAGATATCGACATGACACATCCAATGCAGACCACAGGTAGGCTGTGCCATATGTGTGAAGCACAATCCATGATCTTATGATGGAAAAATAAAAAGTTTAATGAATATATAGTGATGGTGGTCCTAAAGGGTGGCTGGATGACACAGTGAGGCCACCCTGACCATACCCCTGCACCCCTAGCAGAGAGATAGAGATGAATTATTCTCACTAAAAGTGTTTTCAAAGTTAGTCATGTCATTTTCTAAAGTCATCTGACACGTTTCAGTCGTTCCAAAATTGCTGCTTGACTGCTTGATGATGTCTTTTCAGAAAAGAAGATATGGAAGTTGGTAGTAATTGTGACCGGATGTGGAGTATCTGTAGGAATCTTGTTGGGATCTGCAATTCTTTCTACTAAAAGTAGACGTGAGTCTTGTACTCAAAGTGTAGTAGTAAAACACCTTTAAAAAAGTTTCCCGACAGTAATGATTATTATTATTTTTATTTGTGTTTTCTAGGACAATGTGTTTGCCTAAGGTAAGACATCTTTTCTCTTAAATATTTAATGGAAATGTCCCAGCAGAATCATTCACGCTATAAAGAGATGTATGAAGAGAGTAATATATACTATACTATGTATTCTGTTCATATGTAATATGTATTCTTCTTTCACTCTTTACTAAAACCTATTTTTGTTTTTTAGTTCAAAAGCCAACAACACTGGTAAATCAAAATGTATGTAACACTGAAATAGTTAATGAAGCAGCATAATTCTCATGTGTATGTTTCATTTAAAGTTATAGTTTATGTGTTTTTTCTGTTGTAGATGGGTGCGTGAGAAGTCTCAACAGTGGAGAGGTAATTAAATTGTAAAACTTCAGCATCCCTTCATTCAGTGATCATGCTGTCATACGGCTCTCAGACTCACTCTACCTTCTCTTTGTTCTTCTAACAAAGTACTTGCCAGGTGGTTACGATGAAACCTACAGTATCGTCACATATAAATTCATCAAGAGTGGTGAGCTGCTTTTCTCTTTCTACCAGTTTAAATGTTTAAATGTGGGTGTACCCAGGGGGTGGCCTGGGGTGACAAAACCTGACTGAACCCAGATTGGCCACCCCAGGTACAGTACCTGTAAAATACTCTTATGTTAGTAATTAAAGTAGATATGAGAAATGGCAGATTTATGTTATCCTGTGTGTCTGTGTGTGTGCACCCCTGCACAAGTTACTGTCCCACTTGGGTCACCCCAGTCAAAAAAATCTGGATACTGATTTTCTACAGTATGTTTCAAGGTGTGGACCTTGCGTTTAAAACCCACAAACTGAGAGGACTTTTAAAATCATGTCTGCTTACTGTGGTGAAGCTGGTAGACTTTAAGTTAGTTAAATTAAAAGTGATGGAGGGAGACGTGTCAACATGTGTGTCTGACAGATGGAGGGAAACAGAGTAATGTTATCTTAACGTTAGTGTTATACAGACATTTCAGCAACATGCACCAGAATGCAGTGCTAATTTCTAGTCTGTCAGTTTCTCTTCTTCTGCTTTAGGTAGATGTTTACTAGGCATCACAAACAACAGCAACTCAGAGTCTCAGGAACTATATTATTCTTAAAACCAATGCAAGATATAAATTAATTATTGATGCTTTTAATTTCATCACATTTTGTTGGCATGAGGCCATGGTATACGCAGGTTAATACATGAAAACCACCATCAGCTTCTTCAGCCCCAAGTCCATCATCCAGTTACAGTCATGGAAAGTACATGAGAAGAGGCAAACTCTGTATTTAGTGAAACATTAAGTGGATCCTGGTGCACTTGTAATGAACAATAGTGCTGATTGGCCACTTGGTGGTGCAAATTCTGTTTCTGCTCACAAGTGGACAGAATATTTTTGTGTCATTTCAGGTACAGTCATAACAATGTGCATTCCCTTATGTGTTGCCAATATGACAGTACAAAAAATAAACGATATAGATGAGTACGACTGATATATTTTGACAATAACTTGAATCATATTTAGTGGCATCACTAAACATTCAGTCATGTCTGTTTCTTTTTCTCCCTGTAGAGTGACAAATACCAACAGCAGCACGTCAGAGGAAACAGCTGCATCACAGACACAGAGATACATGTGCAGCACTTGAAGTTAGAAAATTGCGTTTCTTGTTTTTTCTTGCTTTAGTTGATTGATTGTACCAAAAAAAATGCTGTAATGGCTTTATTGGAGTTATTTTTTTCAGTTTTGAATTAATAAAGGGATGATACAATATGTTGTAATGCTTTTATGAGGAAGTGCCAACGCCCTCACTGTTTGCTGGACCATCTTTGCCACGAAAGATGACCAGTGTCTTACAATTTTCTTTGTTTTCTTTATTTAACTGATAGTCAGCATATTAGATAAAAGAGACACAACATCGTTGTCAGTGTTGAATTTGTATTGTTGCGTATTGCACATATAATTTCTCAATCATATTGTTGAGCTATGTGGTTCAACAGTAACAGTACTTTTTGAAATTAGAAAAAATGTAATTGGACATTTGTACAAGCTGTCTATTAGCAATGCAAATATTCTTAAATGTATCTGTAAAATGTTCTTTGTCAAAGTATTTTAAATGTACTTAAATATTTGTTCCTGGCAGCCAAATCCTGATTTATTTATTTTTTAAAGGTGATGTTAGATTTTATGAGAAATGTATTTTCATCTGTCTCCAGCCATAAGTATTGGGCTTCCTCCCTATACTATGACTGTACACCTTCTGGATGGGAAGAAATGTTTCCAGGGAATGTAAAGCAGCCAGACCTTGTCTAGAAAATGTACATAAGTTTTATAATTGGATATACTTTGTTTTCTCTTGTAACACTTCTATAACTATGCACTAAAATAAACCTACACATTTAAATAAAAAAGTACTTGGCACCAGTCTGCCAGCAGAGGGTGTTGTTGATGATGATGTACAGCCTTAGGGATAGATGTATATAACTCTATTGGGTGTTGAATCAACACAAGACACTATACTGACCTAAGTTCACCTGTCACATCGTGTGTCACTTCAGGTCACACACAGCAACAGAGAGCCAGTACGAGAGAGCAATAAGTTTGACAGGTTGTAGGATGTCTGAACAATGTTATATTCAAATTTATGGTTGATGGAAAAACTCCATACAACTTGTTGCCATGGTGACCCATTCAATTCAAAGTCAGCCCAAATGTGCTGTAGTTAGTAGTGTCACTTTCCATTCATAAAATCATTGAATGAAAGGTTTAGTATTATTCCTTTCTATATTTATTGTGTATTTATAATTTGAAGGGTTATCTTATTTTTATTTTATCTGCAAACTGTGTGTTGAAGGTCAGTCCTCATCTGCAGCTTCATTTCGAGTTGTGAGCATGTGAGACTTCACGTGGGTGTGAACAATTTTACCTACATTCAGTTCAACGGTTTACAAGGCTTCCCACATAAGAACATTAAAACCACTTTAAAGGCTGCAGAAACATCTAGATACCTAGACCAGATCTACACAGCTGCTTCTCTCATACTGATAATAGAAAACCACAGAGCAGACACAGGAGGTTTGGCTTGTGCAGCTTGCGGCTGATTATTTTTAAACTACTATTTTTGTGTTTTTCTACAGTCCAAACTGTGAATGTTTGATTTTGCACTCTCTCACGGCCCTCAGACTTATACTTTAACAAATGAGAAGCATTTCTCTAGACTCAATGTAAGCAAACTATACTGCGTTATGTCAGCAATCAGGACTGAGTGTGAGTGTTGGGTGCACTGTGTGTTCATTTAAAGTATTTGTAACATGAAACACAATCAAAAACCAAACAAAACTAGAATTAGTCAAAGAGAATGTTTTTACTCATGGAGGTGTTATTGTCAGCATATTCTAGTCTGGAGACACAGATGGCCACCACAGTGTTGAGATAGACTGGCACCCAGTCAAAGCCAAACAATTAATACTGCTGAGGACCTCAAGGCCCCCACGTAACCTTGTGTAACCTAAGGCTAGAAAATGTACATGTAAAAACACATGTAACACTAGTCCTGTCTTTTAAGAAAAAGCAACCAGTTAAACAAAGAGGACAATAAGATAACAGAAATGATAGCCACACGTGGTTGATTTGTTATATTTAAACGATACTGCATATGCTGTGGCCTGTCTGTTCATGTGATTCTCTTCTGCGGATTTCCTGTTCTGCAAAAAGACCCTTCTGTATGTCAAAGTCCACGTAGTCAGACCCACAAGTCTAGTCTTGGGCATTCAGTATTCAGCTTCATCATGGCTGGTCACCTGCTGTTAGTCGTCCTCTTGTGTAAGTTAAACCTCTTGATTCTTTCATAGTAAATGTGTCTAGTACTGGCACATGAGTACAGGTTTCTATTATTTGTAAGCACCAGATTAATATGTAGTATTATCACATTTCGTATCAGTATCAGCATGTTATATTACACTTTTACATCAGGTTGAGACAAGAACAGCATTAACATTAAATGTTTATTATTTATAATTACATCTGTTTCTCTTGTTAACACGTTTTTCTTTAACAGGTTCCTTTTCTGAGATGAGAACACAAGGTCAGTCCCTGAGTTTAATATTAGTTTTCATGGACAGGTTATTCTGTAATCAGTATGAACAGTTTAGTATGGTCTGCAATGATCTGACATTTTAATATACAATTTTGTAATAATACATTTTTGCAGCTATTAATTATTTGATGTGTACCTCTACATTTTCAGATCTTCTTCCTCCTAAACTGACAGTGAATCCACCGATGATCACAGAGACAGACTCAGTCGCACTGAACTGTCAGACTCCATCATCTGTTTCTGTGTCTCAGTGTTATTTTCGCTTTGTTAGAGGAGGACGTGGTCAAAGCTTCCCTTGTCTGCAGACACTGACAGGAAATGAGCTGCTGAAGATGTCACATCAGAGTTCACCTGCTGTGGTTAACGTGACATGTTTTTACCTTAAAGTGTATCAATCTCCTGAGAGTGACGTGTCCTCCATCACCATTCGAAGTGAGTGAACACTGCTTCTATGGACTTTATTCATCATTATTATTATTTTAAATAAATGCCAATTCAAGTTACTGAATCCAACATGTGTTCAAATTTACAGTACCTACTCCACCTAAACTGACAGTGAATCCACCGGTGATCACAGAGACAGACTCAGTCACACTGAACTGTCAGACTCCATCATCTGTTTCTGTGTCTCAGTGTTATTTCTACACTTTAAGTGGAGGAAATATCAGAGGCTCCTCTTGTCTGCAGACCATTATATTTTGTGTAATAGTTAATTAATTAATTAATTAATTACTTTTTCTTGTCAGAATGTTTGTTATTCTGAGCAATGATTACACACAGAATTATTATTTTGGTTTTAGTCACATGATTTGTTTTCATTTTATCACAGTTGGACTTGAAATCACAGACTTGTCTTAAAGTGCACTTGATAACAGAGTAGGTTTTTTTTGCATCTAATAACTTATCATTAATGTTTTTGTAGGTCAAACACCAAAAATGAGTCTTCAACATTTTCCTGCTGAATACGTTCTCTTTACTTGCTCTCTGCCTGGATCTGCTGATCGTGATACGAAATGCAACCTGTACTTTGGAGAATCAAGTCATCCAGCTCAAATAGCAACCATCAGGGGGAAAACAACCCCAACCAATCAGTGGATCTGCCAGTTTACTGTCACAATCGAAGATTTGTTGGGACATCTAAGTTCAGTTCAACAAAGTGATGCCAGCTGTGATTACACTTTGAGAAGTGAACCCAGCTCTTTGTCTCCTCGTAGTAATGGATGCAGCTTGACTGGTGAGTCAGAGAAGACAACACATCCACTAAAATATATTTATGAATAAATTGACCATTAACTGTGCTGGTACTGCATATTTGTGTTTGTATTTAAATTAATGTATTTTGAAACGTTTTGTGACTGTTTGATGTAATGTGCTGAGTCAACATTATGTTTAATGACATCACTGAAATCAGCTCACCATTTACCACAAGAAAAGCACGAGTGTAAGAAGAATGATTGAATATCTGATTTTAGTTTTGTGAACTGCACAAGTATGCTGTCCCACTCAGTTGTTTGCACTTGAAACTGACAGGTCCAAATCCATCTTCTTTTATTGTAGATATTGTGGAAAAAGAGTCACATGTGACACAGAGTATGACGACATCTACTGTGAGTACAACGACTGAAACTCCTGCAAAACAAACTTCAGGTAACTACAGATATATGAAGTGTGACTTCACATATCACAAATGAGTTTCAGAGTAAATTGAAATGTATATTTTTACATTCACTGGGTCTGAGTGTTGGTAGATCAAGTAGCATTTGTCAGAATGTTGGTTTGCTCTATGCAAACATACCATTTTTGTAAAATGTAAACAAATACAAGATTCAAAATTTGGACACAGTATTTTTTTCTGCTGGGTATGAGCAGTATGTATCACTCTGCAGTGTGACAGTGAAGCAACTTGTTTTGCATGTCCTTAACCTGAATTCAATGATTTATTATTATGTTCACAACTCTTGTTAAATGCAAAATTAGTAACATTCATGTTTGTTGAGCCAAACAAGTGAAACACATTTGTTTGTGACATTTGTTTGTGACTTCAAAACAGAAACGAAGAAGTGGTCGACATGGAAGATATGGACGTCGGTCATAGTTGTGACTAGTTTTGTAGTAATTGTGGGTGTTACCTATGTGGGAGTGACACGTCTCTGTACCAAAATAAGAACTGGTGAGAACATGATTTAAGCTTGAATGTTTTCTTCCTTTCTGCTGTTTGAGGGAGTTCTCAAAGAACCTGAGCATTAGGCTGGCAGAGCTATTGGCCTTTAAACACAGACACAGAGCTGTGAATGAGCTGTGAAGTTTATCAGAAACATTTGATCTCAATCAGCCAATACAAGCACAACTTCAAGACTCTACTTATCTCTTTAAAAAAATATGTTTTCCTTTCAGAAAGATATTCTGACAAGAGGTAAGAAACCTTCATCTTAACATAACTCAGAGATGTTTGGGGAAAAAAGTATATCTGTATACTATGTATATTATCCATCAGTGTGTTCTGCTTCATTGTGTAATGACAACACACTCTTTATTAAAACTTTCTTTACCTTAATTTTTGTTTAGGACACAAGCCAATGTCACTGGTAATGTAGACATTTAATTGTCAATCAGTGAATCTCACTTTATTACTTATACATACAGTACACGCAGCATTTATATTTTTCTTGTGTTGAGGTGTTTTATCTTCTGTTGCAGATGACGTTATGTGCATGCAAAGTCTCGACCATGGAGGATTGGTAATTCATTTCTTTTTCTGTCAGATGTAACATTCACAAGGCTGATAAATGTGATTTAATATGAAATGTTATTTATCTTTACTGTTATCTTAAGTTACCTGCAGGTAATGATGAAGCATACAGTGTGATCCCCTCAGTACCTGGAGCAGACTGTCCTGCTGGTGAGCTGCCTTTCACTTTACTCCTACATGAATGTAGAGTGAGGCTCCTGTACAGGATGGAGAACAGGCTCCAGGTTATACATACTGTAATCTACAATAGATTATTTTTTTTTTCATTTTTTTAGTCGTGTTAGCTGTTTATTAGGTGTGATTATGTGTTTTCTTAAAAATATACCAGAAACTGTATTTTATATTGTGACTAATATGGTAATTTTCATATATTTGCAAAGTTATACAATATATAGTTAACATTATATGAATAAGCACCACAGAAGCAAACATCATCTTAGCCCATTAGCACTTCAGATCAGATGGACTATGTAGGATTTTCTTTATTTACTGAAAAGCCACACATCTGAATTCTAAGATAAACATTATTTTATACTGACGGTACAATAAAATGCTAATCTTAGAGTATGGTTCTGTTTTACTCTCAGGTGCTGGGAAACTGAACAGACAAAGGCCTCATAACGATGACGTAAGTGCAACATGAGACACAGTATGTGTTTGTTATGTGGTATATAGATGCCATATATTTAAAGAGCTCTTACAGTTTGTTTGTTCCTTTTCTAGTCTGACGTATACCATGTGTACGCCACCATCCCTGAGGAGCCATCTCCATCAGCCTTGAACATGGTGTACAGCACAGTGCAGGCACACTGAAAGAAAATAAAAGAAGAGCTGTTTTATATGTTATGCATTGCAAATGTTCATGCTAAATGTTTTTATCAAAGTTATTAAAAGTAACAACTATGAGCAATTCAGCGTCACCAATTTATCTGCATTTCTTAGAGGTTATACAAATAACTAATGCTGCTTGAGGAAGGAGAAAGATGTAAAACACATCAGTATGTGGACTGTCCGACCTGAAGAATCTCTCTCAAAACGTCTGTCAAGGCCATTGAGACTGTTCCACTATAACACATTAGTATGGGGCCATAGTATCATATCTCAGGACAGTAACCGGACCTGGATGCTTGTTGAATTTATCGAATGCTTATTGCTGATCAGTGCCAATGTTGCTTTCAAGTATTTGGTGAAAACATAAAAAGCAAATGATAAACTAAAAGTCAAAGGTGTTTTTGGCAGTAATGAAAACAACAACAACAGCTGTCCTGTAGTCAATGTACTGCTTGTAAAGTCGGTATCTCAAACTTTCTCATCCTCTTGTTGTGCGTCCCTGCCAAAAGGTTTTTTCTTGTGTTAAGTCTGCTGTATGTCCTCATTTGTGTTACAGCTACACCCTCTGCTGGCAGAGGGTTATTTCTGCAACTTAAAGCTTTAAAATGGGGCAAAAATGTCATTTTGTTGCCACATAGCTTTCTCTGAACACAAAAACAGAGCCCTGTTTACCTGCTGAGGGGAGTATGAGTGTTAGGGCTTGAATGCAAGCGCAACTGTCTGCTTGGCAGCAACTTGTTATGCCTGGCTCGTTGAACAATAACACAATGAGGGAGGAGCACACGGGAACTGTTTAAGTGAACCGAAATATAAAAAAATAAATACAATGTGAGCAAACTATACTGAGTTATGACAGTAATTAGCAGTGAGTGTGGGTGTTGGGTGCTCTGAAACTGTGTAGCATGAAACAAGGCAACACGAAACACAATCAAGAACTAAAGTGGGTACCTGAAAAGCACAAGCCTTCCAGGAAGTGACCAAGAGAGAGAAAGAGCAAGAGGGAAGCCGCCTTGATCTCACCCAGCTTGTAAAACCTGACAACAATCCCTCAATCATGTGGGAGGGCCCAAACCACGAGGGAGACCACAAAGAAGAAACAAAAGCAGGCCAGCATAACACACTGTGTTAAGGCCTAGGGCTGTCACACACTGTCAGAGGTCAGTTTAGTATATGTTAGATTAGATTTAACCCTATAGGCCAAGAGCACACTGCTGGGAATGATTCAGGACTTGCTGCTTTTTTCAGTCAGTAGTAGTACAGTTATGGTAGGAGTTGGCAAATAAACAATTACAGCTCTGTTGGTTGGCCTGACATTGTTGCATACAGGGCCAGTGCACATGACATGTTTAATTGACAGAAAGTGAAATGCAGAGGCTTCAGTGGTATCACAATGTTCACAAACACAAAAAATAAGAAATGGTCATGGTTTGGTTTTGCTTTCTGTGATGTACATGTAACACTAGTCTTGCCTTTTAAGGAAAAGCAACCAGTTCAACAAACAAGACAATAAGAAAGCAGAAATGAAATGTACCTTTGCTCTGCCATCGGAGGTAGGTTTGATCTAAATATACCATCCACAAATACTGTGACCTGTCTGTTCATGCGACTGTCTTTTGCGGATTTCCTGTTCTGTAAAAAGACCCTTTTGTATGTCAAAGTCCACGTAGTCAGACACACAAGTCTAGTCTTAGACATTCAGTATTCAGCTTCATCATGGCTGGTCACCTGCTGTTAGTCGTCCTCTTGTGTAAGTTAAACCTCTTGTTTCTTTCATTGTAAATTTAGGCAGTTACATACCAGTACCAGTATTGGTATCAGCATGTTATATTATACTTTTACATTACATTGAAAGAAGTACAGCATTAACATTAAATGTTTATTATTTATAATTACATCTGTTTCTCTTGTTAACACGTTTTTCTTGAACAGGTTTCTTTTCTGAGATGAGAACACAAGGTCAGTCCCTGAGTTTAATATTAGTTTTCATGGACAGGTTATTCTGTAATCACAGTATGAACAGTTTAGTATAGTCTTCAATATACACTTCAATATACAATTTAATATACAATTTTGTAATAATACATTTTTGTAGCTATTGATTATTTGATGTGTACCTCTACATTTTCAGATCTTCTTCCACCTAAACTGACAGTGAATCCACCGGTGATCACAGAGACAGACTCAGTCACACTGGACTGTCAGACTCCATCATCTGTTTCTGTGTCTCAGTGTTATTTTCGCTTTGTTAGAGGAGGACGTGGTAAAAGCTTCCCTTGTCTGCAGACACTGACAGGAACTGAGCTGCTGAAGTTGTCACATCAGAGTTCACCTGCTGAGGTTAAAGTGACATGTTGTTACTTTTATGTGCATCTATCTCCTGAGAGTGACGTGTCCTCCATCATCATTCAAAGTGAGTGAACACTGCTGCTATGGACTTCATGGACAGGTTATTCTGTATAGTTCAGTATAGTCACAAATGAATCTAACAATTTAATAAATAATTTTATAGTAACAAATATTGCAGCTATTAATTATATGATGTGTTTCACTACATTTTCAGCTCTTCTTCCACCTAAACTGACAGTGAATCCACCGGAGATCACAGAGACAGACTCAGTCACACTGAACTGTCAGACTCCATCATCTGTTTCTGTGTCTCAGTGTTCTTTCAATCTGGGGCGGGGAAATACGCAAGTCTTCTCTTGTATGAAGACACTGACAGGAGAGGAGCTGCTGTACATGTCACGTCAAAGTTTACCAGCTGAAGTAAAAATAGATTGTTTTTACGCTGTAAAGGTTGGAGATATAAAATCTCCATCTCTACACAGTGACACGTCCTCCATCTTCATACACAGTGAGTAACTGTTTCTCTCATTCTTTCATATCATATGTCATCATATAATGTCAGTGCAAGATAACTCTTCGTGTCACATTTTAGAAGGATGATTCAACAATGTTCATTCTCATTCATCATCATGTGTTGAATGAGATGTGACAGTAGGACTTCCGTCATTGTTTGAAATTGTTGCGACAACATCCAGTGTACCTGATCACAGAATAGTTCTTTGTATTTAATAACTTTTCATTAATCTTTTTGTAGGTCAAACACCAATCATGAGTCTTCAACATTTTCCTGGTGAATACGTTCTCTTTACTTGCTCTCTGCCTGGATCTGCTGATCATGATACGACATGTAACCTGTACTTTGGAGAATCAAGTCGTCCAGTTAATACAACAACCATCGGGACGAAAAGAAACTCAAACAATCAGTGGTTCTGCCAGTTTACTGTTACAATTGAAGATTTGATGAGACGTCTACGTTCAGTTCAACAAAGTGATGCCAGCTGTGATTACAGTTCAAGGAGTAAACCCAACCCTCTGTTTCCTCGTAGTGATGGATACAGCTTGACTGGTGAGTCAGAGAAGACATAATTACACATGCTACACTGACTTTACTGTATGTCACACAACACAACATTTCCTTTTAAATGAATGAGTGTATTCAAGTAACAAACTAACTACTACAAAAAGTCTTACACGCTAGTCACATAAAAAGTGTTCATGTTGTGGTTACAGTAGGTTTATCCCTGTCATTGTGTGACAAGCACATAAGGATACTCCTGTGGCTGATTAAGGGAGCCGTCCAACATTTACTCTGTTGAGCTGTTAGTACTTTGAATATTATGTTATGAAGGCTTATGAAGCACTGTGTATTACTGTATGTTAATCAGAAAATATTAAAAATGTTGATTAATTTGTAAAAAAAAATATTTCTTTTCTTGTAGGTATCATGGAAAAAGAATCAAGCACGACCACCACAGAATCAACATTTGCTGTGACCACAGGTAGGACATGCTCTACACCTCAACAGGAATGCAGAAAAGTGTTTTGTTTGTTTACTCACCAGCCCTTTGTGCTTTAATGAGATAGAGATAAAATGACAGGAAATGAGGCAGGAAGAAGATACCTTTTAGAAAAGTACTTCTTTTTAAATGTAATATTTATTCTTATGTATTTAATGACAATATTACAGATGAAATTCACAGGAGTGCATAACAA
Source organism: Larimichthys crocea (assembly GCF_000972845.2). Taxonomy (NCBI): domain Eukaryota; kingdom Metazoa; phylum Chordata; class Actinopteri; family Sciaenidae; genus Larimichthys; species Larimichthys crocea. The sequence continues at coordinate 10,436,930 of NC_040016.1, forward strand.
AATCAAAATCTACAGTGTTTTTAATGTTTCTGACACTTTATATATGACAGTAGATCCGACACTTCATGAGTCTAGCACTGAGTCCCCTGTAACCCCACCAGACCCAGCACCAGGTGAACAAAAACACATATTGTTATTGATATTCAAAATAATATGTATTTCATTTTAGTATTTGTCAGCAAGATATATGGACACATTTTATTTCTGCTGGCTATGAGCAGTATGTATCGCTCTGCAGTGAAGTAACCTGTTTTGCATAATCACAATGCTTAACATGTCCTTAACCTGAATTCAATAATTTATCAACATGTTCACAGCTTTATTTGCATTTACTATGAGCTCAGGTAAGACATGCTCTAAATCTAAAAAGCAACCCAGAATGTAATCACATATATGTATACGTATATATGTATATAAAACATTCAAATTTTTGTTTTTGTGCATTTACTCACCAGATGTGACTGTTAGCAGCCCTGGTGATTCCACGTTTGTCCTGTCAAGTCCTGTCACTCCATCATCAGGTAACTGTATCATAGATAATAGATGATTTAAGTGTGACATAGCCAATCACAAATTATGTTTTTAGCAGTGCTGTTAGATAGGATCATATTCTCAAGTGATTGCACACAGATGTCTACTCATGAAACTGACTGACTCCAAATACCTTCTTTTATTGTAGGTACTGTGGAAGAAGAGTCATGGATGACGCAGACTGTGATGACGTTTACTATGACCACAGGTGGGACATATTACCCAGTTTATTAGATATTTAATAGAGTACTATCTATATTTGTTGTTTTGAAAGTTCTAAAATACTTTTTCATTTACCAGGTCTAGACGCTGATGCTACAACTCCTGAAACTCCTGCAGAACAAACTTCAGGTAACTACAGATATATGAAGTATGACTTCACGAATCACAAATGTGTTTCTGAGTAAATTGAAATGTATATATTTACATTCACTGGGTCTGAGTGTTGCTAGATCAAGTAGCATCAGGTGACACATTTCCTCGGTTTAACAATGAGTCATGCTGATTTTTTTAATCAGATACTGAAAGAGATAAAATGTCAGGAAATGAGGAAGTGAGAGCTTAATTTTTTTATGAGATGCATTTTAAATGCTTTGCTGTGTATGTTTTCAATGTTTCTAACAATTTTATTTCATTTACCAGGTCTGACAGTGAGCACGCCTCATGTTACAACTCCTGAAACTCCTGCAAAACAAACATCAGGTAATGTGATTACAAATATAGTATAACTTTAATTTATCACAAATTACAAATGTGTTTTTTCCTGTTTTGACCATTTTGAAATGTATATTTCTACATTCACTGAGTCTGATTGTTGGTAGAACAAGAAACACTTTAGTAGTTAGTTTTATTTATACTTCCCTAACACCACTGAAACCAGCATCAGGTGACACAACTACTCAGTTTCTAAATGATTGGTGCTGACCTTAAAACATTTTTTCACACTTTATTTAAGATACAATGAGATAAAATGACAGGAAATGGGTAATTGAGATATGCATTTAAATTTTAATATTCATAATCACAGACAGATCTCAGCATCAGGTGACAATATTACAGGCAGGATTCATATAAAATAATATAAAAACAAATAAAATACAGTTTTTTTTAAATCACTTCTGACTTTTTATATATTCCAGTAGATCAGACACTTCATGAGTCCAACAATAAAGCTAACTTGTCTCCTGTAACTCCACCAAAGCCAGCACCAGGTGAGCAAAAAACATATACAGCTTTATCTGTCCTAAAAATAATATGTATTTAATTTAAAAAAAAAGTATCTGGCAGGATGTTAGTTTGCTTTATATCCTTTTTGTAAAACATAACACAGTCTTCCTGGTTTTGTGTGAGAAGTGAAATACACCCTTGTTTGTGACTTCAAAACAGAAACAAAGAAGTGGAAGTGGAAGATATGGATGTTGGTCATAGTTGTGACTAGTTTTGGAGTAATTGTGGGTGTTACCTTTGTGGGAGTGACACTTCTCTGTACCAAAAGAACTGGTGAGAACATGATTTAAGCTTGAATGTTTTCTTCCTTTCTGCTGTTATAAAAGCACAATTTCAACACAATTCTCTCTTTTTTTATATTTTTCCTTTCAGAAAGATATTCTGACCAGAGGTGAGAAACCTTCATCTTAAAGGTCGTGGCCACATAACTCACAGAGATGTTTGGGGAAAGAAATATATTCATCTGTATACTATGTATATTATCCCTTCATTGTGTAATGACAACACACTCTTTATTAAAACTTTCTTTACTTAATTTTTGTTTAGGACACAAGCCAATGTCACTGGTAATGTAGACATTTAATTAATAATTAGTGAATCTTACTGTATTACTTATACATACAGTACACAGTACACGCAGCATTTATATTTTTCTTGTGTTGAGATGTTTTACCTTCTGTTGCAGATGACGTTATGTGCATGCAAAGTCTCGACCATGGAGGATTGGTAATTAATTTCTTTTTCTGTCAGATGTAACATTCACATCACTGAAAAATAATCAAACATTTGAATGACAAAGCTGATAAATGTGATTTAATATGAAATGTTATTCATCTTTACTGTTATCTTAAGTTACCTGCAGGTGATGATGAAGCATACAGTGTGATCACCTCAGTACCTGGAGCAGACTGTCCTGCTGGTGAGCTGCCTTTCACTTTACTCCTACATGATTTTAGAGTGAGGCTCCTGTACAGGATGGAGAACAGGCTCCAGGTTATACATACTGTAATCTCTAATAAAATATTTTCTTAATTTATTTTTAGTTGTTTATTGGGTGTTATTTTAAAGATATACCAGAATCTGTATTTCATATTATAACTATAATTAATATATGTAATTTAATATACTCTCATAACTATATAATATATAATGAATATAGTATGAATTAGCACCACAGCAACACAGATAGTGTGTTTGTGTGTTAGCACTTGTTGTTAAAAGGAGATTTTTGTTCCTATAATATATGTACTGTCTTTTGATACAAGCAGATATTAAATCACTTATTACAGACGTATACTTTTAGGGGAGCACAATCACTGTCAAATTCTTGGCATTTCATACAGACGGTGCAATAAATGCTAATCTTAGGGTATGGTTCTGTCTTACTCACAGGTTCTAAGAAACTGGACAGACAAAGGCCTCAAAATGAAGACGTAAGTGAGATGCAGTATATAATCTGTTTGTTATTGTGGTTTATAGATGCCATATATTTAAAGAGCTCTTACAGTTTGTTTGTTCCTTTTCTAGTCTGACATATACCATGTGTACGCCACCATCCCTGAGGAGCCATCTCCATCAGCCCTGAACATGGTGTACAGCACAGTGCGGGCACATTGAAACGCATTTTATAGTGTATCTTACATGAATCTTATTAGATCTAATAATGATTGAAAAATCAAACGATGTACTTTTTAAAAAGCCTTTGACACAGTCGACTGCACAATTTGAGCCTTTGTCCATTTCTCGTGGAGTGCCACAAGGCTGTCCCCTCCTGTTGTTGCTTTATATTAATAGGATGAAAAACAGCCGGGTTAAAGAAGCAACAGGAAACATTATTTGATCACTGATCAGTTTATACATTATAGATTTGGTTTTCAGACAACAGGCTGCTTTTACTCTTTAAGGTGAGGTTTTGTTTGGATCAATTAGGCTGAGAAGCACAAAACAAACTGATAAACTATGTTGGCAGGTGGCTTAACTAGTTTCCAATGGATGGCTGAGTATGTCACATTTATTTTAGATACAGTTTATACTGTAGGATGTTACATAGAAGTGTCAGCTGTTTATTAAGGTGGAGGAAGTTTATAGTCGTAACACCAGAGCTACTATCGCAAACTTGAACTCCAAGTCTCAGAGGGATAAGGATTCTTAGTGTATGCTGTTGAATGAGCTTCCTTTCTTAGTTAAGGAGGAGTCAAACTATCCTAACTTAAACAATGGCTGCTTGAAACTACCTAAAAGAATGTGAATACATATAAAAGTGTGAACATAAATGTGAATTTGAATAGATAGATTGAGATATTGCAGAATACAACAGGAGGCAATCTTAAAGTGTAGATAAATATAATTGCACAGTGTAGCTTAATTTAATTAAATTGTAAAATAAGTTATGTTTGATGTGAATAAGTGTATGCACATATAGAATGAAATGATAACAGCTACATTCAGTCATGCTGGTGAGTCTGACAGCTGTTGGAATGAAGTACCTGTGGTTGTGCTCCGTCTTACATGGTGGGAGTAGCAGTCTGTTGCTGTTTAAGGCCCCCACAGTCTCATGCAGGGGGTGAGAGGAGTTGTTCACTCCCCCCTATAGAGTGTAGGGGGCGGAGGGTAGTCCCTATACTATGACTTCTGTACACCTTCTGGATGGGAAGAAATGTTTCCAGGGAATGTAAAGCAGCCAGAACTTGTCTAGAAAATGTACTCTGCAGCAGGTTGAGTTGCAAGGCACGTGTTCATTTTGTAACCGTATTTTCTATTTCATAATTTTCTGTTTATATTATATGTTTAACATAAGTTTTGAAATTGGATATACTTTGTTTTCTCTTGTAACACTTCTATAACTATGCACTAAAATAAACCTACACACTTAAATAAAAAAGTACTTGGCACCAGTCTGCCAGCAGAGGGTGGTGTTGTTGATGATGTACAGCCTCAAGGATAGATGTATATAACTCTATTGGGTGTTGGATCAACACAAGACACTATACTGACCTAAGTTCACCTGTCACATTGCATGTCACTTCAGGTCACACACAGCAACAGAGAGCCAGTCAGTCAGTTTAGTCAGTCCAGGAGACAGAGAGCCTTGTTTAGATTCACAGATGACCACAGAGCAGCATGGGGAGCGCTATATCATTTCAACCCTATGTAAAGAGGGGGAATTCCTTCACATTGAGCTTAGCTGGTGACGTTTCTGTGATATCAGCAAGCACACAACACAAAAGGTTGGTGCTCAGTGTTGCAGAATGTGGAAACCAAGCCATAAGATGAGACATATGAGTCCAAATACAACATTATGAGGAATTACAAGGGGTCTTAGTGTGTGGTGGGAGCAGGAAAGATATGTGAAGAGCAAAAAGAGGCAGCTAATAAATCATATATATTTGTATATAATGCGAAATCTGCAATAAGTTTGACAGGTTGTAGGATGTCTGAACAATGTTATATTGAAATTTATGATTGATAGGAAAACCGCATACAACTTGTTGCCATGGTTACCCATTAATTACATATCAGTGTAGCTCTTGTGTCCATATTTATTTATCAAAATACGAATTCAAAGTCAGCCCAGATATGCTGTAGTTAGTAGTGCCACTTTCCATTCATAAAATCATTGAATGAAAGGTTTAGTATTATTCCTTTCTATATTTATTGTGTACTCATCATTTGAAGGGTTATCATATTTTTTTATCTATTTTATCTTATTTGCAAACTGTGTGTTGAAGGTCAGTCCTCATCTGCAGCTTCATTTCTAGTCTGTTTTCAGTTGTGAGCATGTGAGACTTTATGTGAGCATGTGAACAGTTTATAAAGCTTCCCACATAAGAACATTAAAACCACTTTAAAGGCTGCAGAAACATCTAGATACCTAGACCAGATCTACACAGCTTCTTCTCTCATACTGAAAATAGAAAACCACAGAGCAGACATGTGGGGTTTGGCTTGTGCAGCTTGAGCCTGATTATTTTTAAACTACACAAACTATTTTTGTGTTTTTCTACAGTCCAAACTGTGAATGTTTGATTCTGCACTCTCTCACGACCCTCAGACTTATATTTGAACAAATGAGAAGCATTTCTCTAGACTCACTTTGACAAGAGGACACACTCAAACACAACACATTAAAAAGGCCCAAAGTAGAGGACTGAGGTCTTTCGCCACTGCCCCTGCTCGCTTTAATTTACAAACCCTGATAGATTGCACCTGGCAGGATGCGCTTCACCTGATCTCATTTTACCAGAAGTGTGATTGTTGGGGCTGAAATTACTGTGATTAAGTGCAACTGTCTGCTTCACAGCAATGTTTTATGCCTGTCTCACTGAGGACACACAGCAAGCATTCAAGTGAACCAAAATATGTATTTATATATTTATTTATTATTACATATATACAATTCAATGTAAGGAAACTATACTGCGTTATGTCAGCAATCAGGACTGAGTGTGGGTGTTGGGTGTACTGTGTGTTCATTTAAAGTATTTGTAACATGAAACACAGTCAAAAACCAAACAAAACCAAAGTGGGTGTCTGAAAGTAGAGCGAGCAATAGAGGAAGAGCAAGAAAAAGCTGTCTTAGTAAAACATAGTTAGCAGGTGGGAGGGCCCAAACCACCAGGAAGCCCAAACAACAGAGGCAGGTCAGCGTAACACACTGTGTTAAGGCCTCGGGCTGTCACAAACTGTCAGTGCACATTACCATGTTTAATGGACAGAAGCACACACACTGAAAAGTGGTTATCAAGATGGTGTCCCACATATAAGTCTGTTTGTAGACTCACATGCCTGTTCACAAATCATACATGTTTGGGTTCAGTGGTGATCTTTCTCTGTCAAGTGCTTCTCTGAAAATAAGCCTATAAGCCTCATTACAGCATAACTGGACATAAGAAGTGAAATGCAGAAGCTGCAGAGGTATCACAATGTTCAAAAACACTGAAAATAAGAAATGTTCATGGTTTGGTTTTATTAGCAACCAGTTCAACAAAGAGGACTATAAGAAGACAGAACTGAAATGATGAACATAACCACACGTGGTTGATTGTTTAAACGATACTGCATATGCTGTGACCTGTCTGTTCATGCAACTCTCTTCTGCGGATTTCCTGTTCCGCAAAAAGACCCTTTTGTATGTCAAAGTCCACGTAGTCAGACCCACAAGTCTAGTCTTAGACATTCAGTATTCAGCTTCATCATGGCTGGTCACCTGCTGTTAGTCGTCCTCTTGTGTAAGTTAAACCTCTTGTTTCTTTTATAGTAAATGTGTCTCGTACTGGCACACGAGTACAGGTTTCTATTATTTGTAAGCACCAGATTAATATGTAGTATTATCACATTTCGTATCAGTATCAGCATGTTATATTACACTTTTACATCAGGTTGAGAGAAGTACAGCATTAACATTAAATGTTTATTATTTATAATTACATCGGTTTCTCTTGTTAACACGTTTTTCTTTAACAGGTTCCTTTTCTGAGATGAGAGCACAAGGTCAGTCCCTGAGTTTAATATTAGTTTTCATGGACAGGTTATTCTGTAATCACAGTATGAACAGTTTAGTATAGTCTGCAATGATCTGACATTTTAATATACAATTTTGTAATAATACATTTTTGCAGCTATTAATTATTTGATGTGTACCTCTACATTTTCAGCTCTTCTTCCACCTAAACTGACAGTGAATCCACCGATGATCACAGAGACAGACTCAGTCACACTGAACTGTCAGACTCCATCATCTGTTTCTGTGTCTGAGTGTTATTTTCGCTTTGTTAGAGGAGGACCTGGTAAAAGCTTCCCTTGTCTGCAGATACTGACAGGAAATGAGCTGCTGAAGATGTCACATCAGAGTTCACCTGCTGAGGTTAAAGTGACATGTTTTTACCTTAAAGTGCATCAATCTCCTGACAGTGACGTGTCCTCCATCACCATTCGAAGTGAGTGAACACTGCTGCTATGGACTTTATTCATCATTATTATTTTTTTAAATAAATGCCAATTCAAGTTACTGAATCCAACATGTGTTCAAATTTACAGTATCTACTCCACCTGAACTGACAGTGAATCCACCGGTGATCACAGAGACAGACTCAGTCACATTGAACTGTCAGACTCCATCATCTGTTTCTGTGTCTCAGTGTTATTTCTACACTTTAAGTAGAGGAAATATCAGAGGCTCCTCTTGTCTGCAGACTCTGACAGGAACTGAGCTGCTGAAGATGTCACATCAGAGTTCACCTGCTGAGGTTAAAGTAATTTGTTATTACACTTTAAAGCTTGGAGAGGAAGTTTCTCCATCTCCACACAGTGACACATCCTCCATCACCATACACAGTGAGTAACTGCTTCTATCAATATCATTATATTTTGTGTAATAGTTCATTACACTTAATTAATTAATGAATTAATTAATTTTTCTTGTCAGAATGTGTGTTATTCTGAGCAATGATTACACACAGAATTATTATTTTGGTTTTAGTCACATGATTTGTTTTTCATTTTATCACAGTTGGACTTGAAATCACAGACTTGTCTTAAAGTGCACTTGATAACAGAGTAGTTTTTTTTGCATCTAATAACTTATCATTAATGTTTTTGTAGGTCAAACACCAAAAATGAGTCTTCAACGTTTTCCTGGTGAACACGTTCTCTTTACTTGCTCTCTGCCTGGATCTGCTAATCATGATACGAAATGTAACCTGTACTTTGGAGAATCAAGACGTCCAGTTCGAACAGCAACCATCATGGAGAAAAGATCCTCAAAGAATCAGTGGATCTGCCAGTTTATTGTCACAATCGAAGATTTGTTGGGACATCTACGTTCAGTTCAACAAAGCGATGCCAGCTGTGATTACACTTTGAGAAGTGAACCCAACTCTTTGTCTCCTCGTAGTGATGGATACAGCTTGACTGGTAAGTCAGAGAAGTCAACACATCCACTAAAATAGATTTATGAATAAATTGACCATTAACTGTGTTGTGTACAGTCCTGCATATTTGTGTTTGTATTTAAATGAATGACCGTTTGATGTAATGTGCTGAGTCAACATTATGTTTAATGACATCACTGAAATCAGCTCACCATTTTCCACAACAAAAGCACAATTATAAGAAGAATGATTGAATATCTGATTTCTAGTTTTGTGAACTGCTCAGTTGTTTGCACATAAAACTGACAGGTCCAAATCCATCTTCTTTTATTGTAGATATCATGGAAAAGGAGTCACATGTGACACAGACTATGACGACATCTATTGTTACTACAGGTAGAAAATGTCATGCATTTGATACAAATCATTATCACAAACTAATAGGTGTTATTTTGAAAGTTTTAAAAGAATTTTTAAAAAAAATTTTTTTACCAGCATTGACAGTTAGCACCGCTCATACTTCCACTCCTGTAACTCCTGCAACACAAACATCAGGTAACAGATTATAGATATATTGAGTGTGACTTAAGTTAATGGCAAATCATATGTTCCCTGAGTATTATGACTGTTTTGATAGATGCTTCCTTCATTTATTGTCGCAGATAGTTTTTTACTAACATTAGTGAAACAGCCTTTAGGAGATTCAAGCTTTCACACTTTTGTTGACAAATATACTATGTAATATTTAACAGCAGACACATATTTACATGTAAAACAATGAATACGTTCATAAAAAGTCTTTTAGTCAGTTTAGTCTGAGAGTGTGTGATGGACATGCAGCTGCTTATGAGTATTGAAGTTAGATTTCTTATTGTGGAGATGTTAGCCAACATGTTTCAGATAAAATAAAATTCTTAAGCACACATATTATAATCTGTACACCTAATCCAAAGGAAGACAAAGTATAGCCTAAATTTTAAAATGTTTAATGCCTGTAAGAAACACATACAAGTATGACCTCTGTGAATCGACTTGAAAAACACTTTGCTTCATTCAGGAGGTGGACCCTTTACTATGTCAAGTGTCACTGCTTTCCTAACATCAGTGAAACCAGCATCAGGTGGTTCATCCACATGACAACAATGTGCTGCTTACAATAAGTTCAAAGGAAGACAACATATAGTTTTATTGTCTGTATGTTTTTCTTTTTTAAGATACAGATATGACCTCTATGAATCCTGGTGATAATGATGAAACAAGAGATAATGTAGACTAAAGAATCCAATATTGCATCAAAATGCTCACACGCATAGCTGTAAATGTTTTAAAAACATTTGTGGCCGTGTATTTCCCAGGTTCAAGTGTTAGTACACCGGGCACCAAAGGAACAGCAACCTCTCGTGATACAGCTTCAGGTGATTAGAGTACGCTTGATTCCTTCTGGTTAAAGACTTTGCTTTACATTTTTAAGCTTGCAGTGTGCACTGGTATATAATTGTTGAAATTGTTATAGTTATGCACAGGATGTATCGTGAGAAGCAAAACTGATGTTTGTTTGTGGCCTCTATTGTTTTACAGCAGGAAAGAGGATATGGACCCTTGCAGCACTTGCGACTGGTTGTGGAGTAACTCTGGGCATCATCTTGATGGTTTCTGCAATTGGTTGTAACAGAAGAAGAAGTGGTGAGAACTTTGTCTGATACAGTCAGTCTTTTTTTTTATTTGAGTGTTGCACACATATCGTAGGATTTCATGCCAAAAATCTAACAACCTTTCAGCAGTTTGTCTCATAATTAAATGTACATTTTTGCAATCATTGCATGTTATGATTTAGTTAGTTTGAGAGGTTTAAACAGCTACTGGAAAGAAACAAACAACAAAAAGAGATAGTGCTTCAGTCAGAGGCACTCATAAAGCAACTGGCCTTTTGTAGCATTGACTATTCAGTTAAATGTAGCAAGAGGTTGTGCTCTCTTGCCGTGAGTGTATCAGCAGAATATCAGTGGGGAGTGTCAGGATATAATGGCTGATTGTCACACAGCTGGCGGGGGAGCCACAGATAGTAAAGCATGAATGAAACAGATGATGGCAGTCAGCTACTGCAAGCTTATATTGTGTATGGATGAAGAATGTGTAATATGTTAGAATAATGAACAAAAAGGTATGTTTAAAGGTGTGTAATAATATTAAAGTCTGTGTAAAGTAAGAACATAATAATAATAATATGTATTCTGAAGAGTAGACCAAAGCAGAAAATGTTATTAACCACACCGCTAAATTTGAATGATTAAAAATATTGACAAGTTTATGAAAAATGAGGTACAAATTTCTAGTATTAAAGTATTCTCAGCTCCAGGGCTGTGGGTGTGTGTCTGCTGAATGCGCTGAAGCCACGCACACTCATGGAGCAGTGATTTTGAAGCAACTGCAGCGTGTGAGATAAGTTCAGAAAATGTCATAACTAACTTTGAAACACTCAGGGATGCTCAGGGTGGCCTCAGTGTGTCACTGAGCCACCCTTTAGGACCGCCCAGGAAATCCACAGTTTCAACCTCTAACTCCACATTTCAGTAATAAATCATTCTTTGTTGTTGTCTGTGTTTTCAGCAACTGCTTTCCAACATATTTAATGTATTCTGAAAGCAATCTCAGAATTGCCTTTACACGGACTTTAATGAAAGCACACTGTCCGCACTTTATTAGTGTTTGTAACAATGAGCTGTGATCGTGTGGTGATAATATAATTGCACAGACAACACCTCCCCCTACTCCTTACTGAGCTCCACCTGAGGTGAGGCAGCTTTTTGTTTTAAATACAAAAGCATTTCACAGTGCTTTACATAAGCAAAGAAACGTAATAGAATGACATTTAAAAGAATATATGTAATAAAAACAGGCACATTTATTAAGATAGAATAAACTTAAATAAAAAAAATATTATACGCATAAAATGAAATAAACTACAAATGGAATAGACAGTTACAGTGCAGTAATAAGTTGTAAGTTGCCCCAAATGAAACAAAGGAAATAAAAAACTACAGTAGAGGAACCAATTACTGAAATTCAGGAGAACAAGTGACATAATTTGTTCTGAATTGCGGTAGTGAGGGATGTTGGGAGGCCTCTGAGGGAATTCATCCTACAATAAAACACGTCATGAGAAACAATCATCCTACATCCTTCTCAGTTTCAGGTTCTGAGGAAGTGGACAAACAGGAACCTGAAAATGAGACTGTAAGTCTGACATGAGGTAAAATATTAAATACAGTATATACAGTATATACATATAAATAAATAGATGCTACAGTTGGTTTCTTTCTTTTTCCAGTCTGACACATACCATTTGTACTCCACCATCTCTGAGGAGCCAACTGGATTTGCCCTGAAGGACATGGTGTACAGCACCGTGCAGACACACTGAAACACAGTGGGAGGTGGTCCACGCCAGGGAGGCCTTCAAACTGTTTCAGGTTCCAGTGAATGGATATGAACAAAATATTACATCGAGATTCAATTCAATTCATTTACATAGTGCCATATCATAACAAAAGTTATCTCATGACACTTTTCATCCAAAGCAGGTTTAGACTGTACTCTTTATAATATTATTTACAGAGGCCGAGCAAACACTTAGCGACAGTGGCAAGGAAAAACTTCCTTTTAACAGGCAGAAACCTCGGGCAGACCAAGGCTTATTGGTAGACAGTCATCCACCACGACCAGTTAAGTTAAAGACAGAGAGGGGGGGCGTCGTGCAGGACCACAGCAGCAGCCACGATCCATGAGAACCTCCCGGATGAGAGAGCACAGAAACTCCAGGGAAGAAGTTTAGTTAGTAACATGTGAGTTGATTTAAATTTAGAGATCCAGCAGTTTTGGGGGAATTTTAATGTTTTTCCTGCTTTCCCAGAGTCAGAACCTCATATAGGAAGGGAAAGACCTTTTTGTATTTGGTCTGTTTGTATATCAGTCCCTAATTTCAGCTTCCTCAATTCACAATCTGTCAGGTCAAGCACAGAATGTCCAGTATTGCAAATATTGAGTTTGTTTTTAAATCTGTGCATATCAACATAATGTATGTGAGCTGTTTCAATTTGTCTTTTAGGTAAGAACTGCACTAAATACAAAGTGCATATATATGTATCTTATCATAAGATTCTGTTTGGCTTCAATCGTTGTAAATGATTAAATTAGTACAAAAATTCTAAAAACAAGACAAATATTTGTGATTGTGCTTTTGTTTTCAGTGATGTACATACACCATTAGTGCTTCCATTTAAAAAAAAAAAGGAACAAGTAAAGCAAACCATAAGAAAGCACCAGAACATGAGAACAAACCAGCTATCACTGTGGTAATTCTAATCTAAATATAAAGTCTGTGAACTGTGTGTTCATGTGATTCCTATTCTGCAAAAAGACACATGAATTAAAAAATATTAATTCAGTAAGTGCAATATTTTACCAACTAGAGGGAAGAGCACACAGCTTGTGTAGCATAATTTATACAAATAAAACTTTAGTAAACGCTAAGTTAACTTAGAGTAGACCACGACCACAATCATATAAATATTTTACACTCTGACTCTACAGACTGTTACATTTGTCTGTCTACTGATATGAAAAAACAAAAACAAAACAGAGCTGCTGTGTGAACAAACATCTTTCTTCAGAGTTCAACCTCTAATGTGGTTAGACTCTGAACTAAATCAAACATGCACTGGGTACTTAAAGGATGTCACGTGTACATGTGTGGTCTGTGTGTCTGTCAGATGCACCTCTGACGCTGTCTGTGGTTTTTTAAAGAACAAGTTCTCAAGCGCAAGACAGTTCAGTACGTCAAAGTCTCGGTGTAGTCAGACACAAAAGCATATTTTTGGAGGATTGTGGACAGTCTCAGCATTCAGCTTCATCATGGCTGGATGCCTGTTGTTTGTCATCCTCACGTGTAAGTTAAACCTCTTTTTGATTTTTCATTAATAGTGTAGGTTATTAAGAAATGTAGATTCACACCTTTTTATTTTTTTATTTACAAACCTGACATTAATATGTAATCAGCCATTATGTGTCAGGAAACACATAACGCCACACCAAACCTATATGCTTTATTATTTTTTAGGATTGCTTCATTTATTAAGTTTTTATTGAATTATTATTACATTGATTTATCTTGTTAACAGATTTTTCCATTTCCACAAATTTCCAACAGATTAAAACTCATGGTCAGTCTTTGATCTGTTATCTTTCATGTCCAGCCATGCTCTTTTCACTGTGTGGAAAGTTAAATGTATACAGTTGTATACATTTATCTAAGCTGCATTAGATCCCAATTTTTCATTCTGAATATCTTCATATTAATGCAGGTATTAATATAATGCCATTCGTATCATACTTGCTACATGAGTTTCTGAGACTTCTATCTCATCAACATGTTCAATACTTGCCTTAAAAACCTGTTGTATGTGATCTGATACATGCATTCTGCCCCCTGGTGGACCATCATGCCACTACAGGCAGCTCAAGTTTTGTTTTGGTAATTTCCAACATTTTTTCCGCCTACCACAAAGTGAAATAGATTTGCAATAAAACAGCGAACCTCATTGGAAACAATCATCTTACTGTGTGTGTTTTTCTCAGTTGCAGGTTCTGAGGAAGTGAACAAACAGGAACCTCAAAATGAGAATGTAAGTCATGTGGTAAAATATCAAATATATTTGTCATATCCATAAATAGATGCTACAGTTGGTTTCGCTTTTTCCCCAGTCTGACACATGCCATTTGTACTCCACCATCCCTCGATGAACCAGTTGCAGTACGTACGGTGTTCAGCACCTTGACGACAACATGAAATGCAAATAATTTTATACTGTACAAAGGGAACTGTTAGAAATGTGAAATTTGAGTTTAAAACTTGACACTGTATAATCTAGATGTAATATACTTTTCTCAGATTTTCCAGCCAGCTTCAATTTTAAAGTTGTGATTTAAGAAGCACAGCATATTTCAACCTACATTATAATTTTGCTTCTTTTTTTTAAATTAAAAAACATATTTACTCATATTCATGTTTTATAATGTTCATATTTTTTGTAACTGGATATAGTCTGACTTACATCCCCTATAAATACATTTTCTACTGTACAGACAAAGAAAATTCCTCACCCCATTACTCAACAACTACGCCCTAAAACAACATTAAAATTTAACAACAACTTCACACTTTAAACAACTTTAAGTAGTCCTTACATTTGATTTGAATGTCAGATAGTCTTGCAACAAATAGCAATGATCCTGTGTCGGTAGTACAATTGCACAGAGAGTAGCTCTCCCTGCTGACCAAATGGCCTCAATGATCTCCACCTGAGTGTTATAGGAGTAGTGTAGTTCTCTTGTGGAATAGGGCGGTGCGTAAGCTGTGTGCAGTTAAGCAAGAGTGAACAAGCATCAGAGAAAAGAGTGTGAAGAGAGACAGATACAAATATTAAATTACTACTACTACCACCATGAGGACGACTATTTGGATGACTATCTTGTTACAGTGGCAGCACCACAATGTCCATTATGGAAAATGTCCCGACATTCACTGTGACCACAGGAAGGAAATGTTATGCACTTTCATAGAAATCCAGAACCAGCCCGCCTCATGCTTCCACTCCTGTACCAAACAAAACGTTTATAAATGTTTGTACTGTCTCTAAAACTGACCAGTTTTGTAAGTGTGGATGCAGATATCGATCCTCTTCAGTCCTTTATAATAACACTGTAGGCAGACACTTCTTGACACAGGTAAATCAAAAGGTATGTTTGCATAAACTACAATAATCATGCCAATGATAGTTGAAACCTAACAGTGAGCTGCTTTTCTCTTCCTGAATGTAGTAAAAAGTTACTGAAATGCTGTGTGAGTCTCTTTCTTTTTATAGAGTGACAGCAGCAGCCGCTCAGAGACGCTACATCCGCCCTGAGAGACACAGCGTGCAGGTCTTCAAAGTCAATTTGAAATACAAGCGTCACTTTTCTCGCATCTATTTTTTTAGCTTTGCTTCAAACAAGTTAGGACTGAAGATAACATGAACTGTGTGTTGCAATGTTTTAAATAATAAAAACATCTTCTTTAAATATAAAACATGTTTGTACCAAAGCGCCTTACACATGAGGAGTGAGTCACACCTTACATGAACACAAATTAATACAACTCACAATCACATAAAATGCAGTAAAAACCAGCTACAACAACAACAAAAAGACTTACAGTAATACAATGAAACAATGAAAAGGGGAAGCAGTATGAAAGTAGTATGAAAAAAGTTTTGCCTCTAATGTGGTTGATTCTATCTAAAGAAAATAACGGATGTCACATGTTCATGCGTGACCTGGCTGTTAATGTGAATTGTCTCTGATGCTGCCTGTGGTTTTCCTGAGTACAAGAAGACAGTTCAGTACGTTAAAGTCTCGGTGTAGTCAGACACACAAGTATCTTTTTGGAGGATTGTGGACCGTCTCAGCATTCAGCTTCATCATGGCTGGATGCCTGTTGTTTCTCATCCTCATGTGTAAGTTAAACCTTTTACTGATTTTTCACTGAAAATGTAGATTCACACTTACAATATGTCGCCATTATATATTCTTTACAGTATGTGAAAGCACACTTATATTTTATGTTTGTTCATGGTCGCTTAAGTAATGAAGTTAATATTGTGTTATTATTACATGTATCTTGTTAACACATTTTATTTCCAACAGATTCTCCTCTCAAGATTCAAACACAAGGTCAGTCTCTGATCTGTTATCTTACTGATATGATTTTCTGTTTATGATTTGATGACTTTTTTACACACAGTAAACACAAACCAATGTCACATTAAGAATGTTATTGTATTACTTAGGTATGTGACATGTTTACCTCCAAATTTTCAGCTCTTCTTCCACCTAAACTGACAGTGAATCCACCGATGATCACAGAGACAGACTCAGTCACATTGAACTGTCAGACTCCATCATCTGTTTCTGTGTCTCAGTGTTATTTTCGCTTTGTTAGAGGAGGACGTGTTAAAAGCTTCCCTTGTCTGCAGACACTGACAGGAACTGAGGTGCTGAGTATGTCACCTGCTGAGGTTAACGTGACATGTTTTTATGTTTATGTGTATCTATCTCCTGACAGTGACGTGTTCTCCATCATTATTCGAAGTGAGTGAAACACTGCTGCTATGGACTAGTATTATGATATCTTCATATACTGTAGTGTCAGCACAAACCACAATGTGGCTCAAAACATGGGGGTCGGG
Organism: Larimichthys crocea; assembly: GCF_000972845.2. NCBI lineage: Eukaryota > Metazoa > Chordata > Actinopteri > Sciaenidae > Larimichthys > Larimichthys crocea. The sequence goes on from NC_040016.1 coordinate 10,453,839, forward strand.
TCATTAGAAGAAGTGTTGGATGATTTGGAAAGAGCACCAGATTTAATCATTCAAACATTGTCTAGAAATTCATCAACAGAATGATTTTAAATGAATGCTATTTTTAGTAATTCGTTCTAACATACACTTACATTTTCAGATCTTCCTCCACCTAAACTGACAGTGAATCCACCGGTGATCACAGAGACAGACTCAGTCACACTGAACTGTCAGACTCCATCATCTGTTTCTGTGTCTCAGTGTAATTTCAATCTGGGGCGGGAAAATACAAAAGTCTTCTCTTGTATGAAGACACTGACAGGAGAGGAACTGCTGAAGATGTCACGTCAAAGTTTACCAGCTGAAGTAAAAATAGATTGTTTTTATGTTGAAAAGGTTGGAGATATAAATTCTCCATCTCCACACAGTGACACATCCTCCATCACCATACACAGTGAGTGATTGTTTCTCCTGATGTTATTATATCTCAATACAATATCATCACTAGCAGACAGAAATACTGATTCATCAACCTATGTTCCCATCACAGTGCCACCTGTGGGCAAAGGTGATGCATGATTTTTATTACGTAAAAATTAATGAAACCTTGTTAATGTCATAATATGTTTTACAGTTAGTTGTTGTTTTGTGATTGATCACAGTAGGACAATTTTCACATCACAGGCACATTATAATCTTATTTCATAGGAGAATAGTTCTTTGTATTTAATGACTTTTCATTCATCTTTTTGTAGGACAAAAACCAGAAATGAGTCTTCAACATTTTCCTGGTGAATACGTTTCCTTTATTTGCTCTCTGCCTGGATCTGCTGATCGTGATACGACATGTAACCTGTACTTTGGAGAATCAAGTCATCCAGTTCAAACAAAAACCATCTGGAAAAAAAGAAACTCAAAGAATCAGTGGATCTGCCAGTTTACTGTCACAACTGAAGATCTGCTGAGACGTCTACGTTCAGTTCAACAAAGTGATGCCAGCTGTGATTACACTTTGAGAAGTGAACCCAACTCTTTGTCTCCTCGTAGTCATGGATACAGCTTGACTGGTGAGTCAGAAAATACATGAACACACATGCTACACTGGCTTTGCTATATGTGACACAACATTTGCAATGAAACTGATGAATGCTTCAGTGAAAACAATGTGAATGTGTAAATCAAACATACATCATCACTCAAAAGTTTAGGCCATCTGTTTTACTGATGTTTTTCTTCTGTATCTCAAAAACGATGAATTGTTCGAAAAATTCGCTCAAAATACACAAAATACAAATGCACAAGTAATAAGAGTGTCCCATATAATTGTCTTCATTAATATTGACTTGATTGTACACTAGAAATTTCTTGACTCGAATCCATCTTCTCTTACTGTAGATATTGTGAAAAAAGAGTCAAGCTTGACCCAGACAATTTCAACACTTAGTATGACAGGTATGAAATTTTAGATAGCAGTCCAGAACATCGTTGCACTTCTGCTTGAATTGGTTTCAAATTTTGAGGAGGTCTTTTTGTGTTTTATTTGCCAGGTTTAACTGTTGACAGGTCTAATGCTTCTACATCAGGTAACAAAATAACAGATATATTAGGTGTGACATTAGTTCATCACAAACTATACATGTTTCAGTGTATTCAGTATTTACATTTTTGTTTTGTTTTGTTTTGTTTTTCCAGCAGGTTGGCCTGTTGGTACGCACAGTAGTACTGTTGTTTCTACATCTACAACACCAGTGAAACCAGCATCAGGTGACATGTTTATCACGTTTTTCAAAGATTCACTCTGATTTATTACAAAATGTTGATATGTACAAAATGTTTACATGTAAAAAAAAGTGACTGTGATTATCCTGAATTTCAGTCAAAGTGATTTCTGTAAAGTAATCGTGTGCGTGTGTTTGTATGTACTAGTATAACCTCTACCTCTATAAACCCAGAGTACTCTAGACTAAAGATTATTACTATTATTACATAAAAATGCTCACATGCACCGCTGTGAATGTTAAAAACATTTGTGGCCGTGCACTTCCTAGGTTCAACTGTTAGTACGCCGAGTACTAAAGACAGAGAAACCGCAGCTTCAGGTGAGTATAATGTAACTCCTCACATACAGTACTGCTTATTCTGATATTAACCCTTTGTTGACATATTATCTGGTTGTTATGAAATTTTTCTTTTAGATATTTAACACATTTGAGTTAGCTGTTTAAATCACCCAAGATACTCAGGGTCAAATATTAGATGTGATGTTATTTGTGCTAAATGTGATATCATAAAAGATTTTATTTTGAAGTTTAAAATGACTCTTTCATCTTTAGGAGTCACATGTTGCTTTACTGAAAGAAAAATCAAAATGTCAAGTAATATTAATATTAATTCTTAACATGCCCACAACTGGACTTCCTCAAACCTGGATCTTAAAATTATGTTTAAACCTAATTTATTCAGTAACTTAATATCAGTATGTCAGTACTTTGATTTCCACTTTATATATTGCACTGGTATTAAGTGTTGATTGATCATGTTTATGCCTTTTATTATTTCGCAGCAGAAATGTGGATATGGAAGTTTGTAGCAGTTGTGGTTGGTTGTGGAGTAACTGTCGCTGTCATCTCGCTGGTTTCAGTAATACTCTGGAGGAAAAGAAGAGCTGGTGAGAACTTTATCTTATAAAGTCATAATCTGCTGTTTTTATATCAGGGTTCACACACATTAAACATTGAAATGCAGAATTTTATAACAAAAATCTGAAACCATCTCCATCTGGGGGAGAGACAGTTTGTATCATAATTAAATGTACGTTATGTATAGAGGTAATCATTGACTCCTGATATTTATTCATTTACAAAATTCAGGCACATTTTGGATACTTGGATCTTAAATACAGTTTGCAGAAGTCTCTGACACAGTTTCATATTGTCTCAGATGAATAGCGTTTACAGAGGTCACAGCTACTAAAATAACCAGTGTGGAAATAAACAGCTTGCATAGAACATGACGCTGTAACTGAAAGTAACCACGCGTTAGACCACCTCTGCACCAAGACAAAAATAATCTCCTTTTCTTGTCTCTAAGTCTTTTTCACGTGTGAACAAAACATATTTGTTGAGAAGAGATTATATTTGTTCTCTGAACTGTGGGTTTATTTTGTTTTGGCTAAAAGACAAACTTGAACATGTAATGCTGTCTAAGATACAGACAATGATTACAAGCATATTGTCACGTCAAATTCTTGAATTTAATCAGCTGGAGTAAAGACTTTTATTTTAACTCAGAGAAATGTTTGATTGACATGAAGACTTTGAAATAAAATGTCAAACTTAATGATAAACTTTCATCTTGTCATCTTCGTGTGTCTGTCTCAGTCACAGGCTCTGTGGAAGTGAACAACCTGGAACAACAAAATGAGAATGTAAGTCTGACATGAGGTCAAATATTAAATATATTTATAATATATATTATGAGATGCTACAGTTGTTATTTTTTCTTTTTTCTTTTCCCAGTATGACACATATCATTTGTACGCCGCCATCTCTGAGGAGCCAGCTGAATTTGCCCTGAAGGAAATGATGTACAGCACTGTGCAGCCGCACTGAAACACAAACAGTGTGTAGAGAAAGAAAGCAGCCTGAAGAACTGTTGTAAACATTGTGTGTAAAGTTGACCCTGTATAATCACGACTAATGTTTATGTTAGAATTGCTCCTGCAATGTATTTTTCTCAGATCAACCAAACTTTTACCAACATTTTACAGCCAGTTCCAGTTTTTAAGTTTTGGTTTACGACATGCAGCATTGTTCAGCCTGCATTTCATTTTTGCTTGGGGTACTTTGCTGGCTCACTTCATAGAGCATAGACCACATATGTTCAGGCTGAGTCCTTACCACAGTCACCTGGTTTCAATTTCACCCTGTAGCCCTTTGCTGCATGTCTTCCCCTCAAACCCCTGTCCTGTCTCTCTCAAACTGTCACTGACTAATAAAAGCTTTGTTGTTTTTTTTCATGGGTTTTATTCATAACTACAGCAAATTCATGTCTGTCCTGTTTTTTTCTTTTGTTTTCTATGTCTGCATGTTTTCTGTTTAATGTTAAACATATTTTTGGAAATTGGATATATTTTATGTTATTGTGATATGTGACTATGTGCTAAAAATACATTAACATGCATTTATGACTTACTGTTACTGCTATGGTGCTAATATACTGTATTTTGAATCACGTTATATTCTTCACATATGTTTTATATTCTGCATAAAACCTATATGATTTCATAATCATATTTAATTGATTAATGCTGAAAATGCAACACAAATAAACTCCACATGGCCTTTTCCTGCAGAAGACAAAGTGATTTGTGTTACATATTAATTTGTACAGTGTATGAAATTCAATTGGATACACTCTTGTTTATCCTTTTACCTGAGAAAGACAATCTGGTAATAAACGTGAACTGGTGTTGAACAAGTGGGGTCTATTCTTTACATGTTTTGTCAATAAGCAGTTCATGATAACACAGTACTCACGAAAGTAACATCTGGGGACGTTTTTAACCATGAACATGTTAATCAAATAATTCAAAATAATTTTATATTTTTATGATTTTAATCTAAAAAAATGCACTTTGTGTAAATTATGACCTAGATGGATCTAAAGTTGGTCTGAAGTGTCTATGATGAAAAATGAGGAAGCTATTGACAAAAATTGGCCCATAGTATCTGATGTGGTCATATAAAAAAAGGTTAGTGTGCCTTCACCCCGTTGCATGCACCTTTGAGACAGTCTGTAATATCAGCTCGTGTTCAATAAAACTGGAAACATTCAGATGTTTCGGTGCATATCTGAATAAAACATAAATACTAATTTGCGCATGTGTGCAGGTGCAGCTGTTTCATCTCTTTTTAGTAAAGAACTATGTCAAATACTTAGTGTATTTAAGTATTTTGACTTAAATCCAGCTGAAACTGTTTGGTCATCATAAAGTTAGAAACACACACACACACACACACACACACACACATATATATATATACAGTATAGCCACATGTCACTGTGGTAATTTACAGTTCACACATACTGTGACCTGTCTGTTCATGTGACTCTCTTCTGTGGATTTCCTGTTCTGCAAAAAGACCCTACTGTATGTCAAAGTCCATGTAGTCAATCACGCAAGTCTAGTCTTAGACATTCAGTATTCAGCTTCATCATGGCTGGTCACCTGCTGTTAGTCGTCCTCTTGTGTAAGTTAAACCTCTTGTTTCTTTTATTGAAACTGTAGGCAACTGTAGGCATAGTCTCTGAAGTCTTCTCAACCAAAGCCAAACAATTGCTACTGCCGAGTGCTGAGTTTTAGCCTTTGTTGAAGATCATTACAATATTTTTCAGAATGATAAGAAACTGATTTTCCAAATGTGGGCTGTGAGTTTGACAGGGTCCCAAATTACATTAAATCATCACTGAGATGTAAAATGATGTCTTAGGGCATTAACATTAAGAGTTGACTGTTTACTCTTACATTTGTTTCTCTTAACACACTTTGTTCTCCACTAGATTCATTTTCTGAGATGGAAGCGCAAGGTCAGTTCCTGAATTTCATATAATTTTTCATTGCAAGTTTATTCTGTTATAACGATGAATTGTTTTAACAGTTCGGTCAAAATATACAAAATACAAATGCACAAGTAATAAGGGTGTCCCATATAATTGTCTTCATTAATATTGACTTGATTGTACACTAGAAATTTCTTGACTCTAATCCATCTTCTCTTACTGTAGATATTGTGAAAAAAGAGTCAAGCTTCACCCAGACAATGTCAACACTTAGTATGACCACAGGTATGAAATTATAGATAGCAGTCCAGAACATCATTGCACTTCTGCTTGAATTGGTTTCAAATTTTGAGGAGGTCTTTGTGTGTTTTATTTGCCAGGTTTGACCGTTGACAGGTCTGATGCTTCTACATCAGGTAACAAAATAACAGATATATTAGGTGTGACATTAGTTCATCACAAACTATACATGTTTCAGTGTATTCAGTATTTATTTTTTTGTTTTGTTTTGTTTTGTTTTTCCAGCAGGTTGGCCTGTTGGTACGCACAGTAGTACTGTTGTTTCTACATCTACTTCACCAACACCAGTGAAACCAGCATCAGGTGACATGTTTATCATGTTTTTTCAAAGATTCACTCTGATTCATTACAAAATGTTGATATGTACAAAATGTTCACATGTAAAACATTGAATATGTTTATAAGAAGTGATTATCCTGAATGTCAGTCAAAGTGCATACTGTAAAGTGATGGTTGCTGATTGGTTTGTGACTGATATGCAGTTGCCTTTTGCAGACTTTTTGTGCAGATGCTAGCCAGTATTGTTAAAGTTGTTATGCAGCACAAGGCAAACTTGCAACTCTGACAACTTTGCTGCTTATTATTTGTACTTAATTCCAAATATATACATCTTTTCATAGAATGAAAATATGTTTTTGTGCCTTCAAGAAACAGATACTAGTCTGACTTCTATGAATCCAGAGTCTGGTGATGAAATATCAGGTACTGTAGACTAAAAATTATTATATTCTCATAAAAATGCTCACATGTATCGATGTATGTGAGACAACACATCCAAGAAAATTGTGTTGACTGCGCCTTTAGTCCTTTCTAAGTATGGTCACTGTACTCAAAAAGAGAGAATCAAGCGTGACCCAGACAATGTCAACATTTGGTATGAACACAGGTTTGAAATTTTAGATAGCAGTCCAGACTGTTCAGTATTAATTAGTTTGAAATATTGAAGAGGTCTTTGTCTTTATTTTTATTTTTTTATTTTTTGCCAGGTGTGACCGTTTACAGGTCTGGTGCTTCTACTCCTATAAAACTAACATCAGGTAACAAAATATCATCTGTACTAAGTGTGACATTAGTTAATCACAAATTATACATGTTCCAGTGTATTCAGTATTTACATTTTTGTTTTGTTCTGTTTTTCCAGCAGGTTGGCCTGTTGGTACGCACAGTAGTACTGTTGGTTCTACATCTACTTCACCAACACCAGTGAAACCAGCATCAGGTGACATGCTTATCATGATATATATCAAAACATGTTAATATGTACAAAATGTTATTTACATGAAAAACATTTAACATGTTTATAAGAAGTGATTATCCTGAAGTCAGTCAACTCTGACAACTTTGCTGTTTATTATTTGTACTCTTATTGCAAAGCAAGACAATAAATATATACATCTTTTCATATGAATGAAAATATGTTTTTGTGCCTTCAAGAAACAGATAATAGTCTGACTTCTATGAATCCAGAGCCTGGTGATGAAATAACAGGTACTGTAGACTAAAAATTATTATATTCTCATGAAAATGCTCACATGTATTGATGTGAATGTTTTATAACATTTGTGGCTGTGCACTTCCTAGGTTCAAGTGTTAGTACGCCGAGCACTAAAGACAGAGAAACCGCGGCTTCAAGTGAGTATATGTGACCCCTCACACACACAGTACTGCATATTCTGATATTAACACTTCATTGACATATTATCTGGTTGTTATTAATTTTTTCTTTTGGAAAAATAATTAACAAAAGAAAGAGATTTAGCTGTTGACATTATCCAAGATACTCAGGGGTCAAATATTAGATGTGCTGTCATTTGTGCTAAATGTGATATCAAAGAAGATTTTATTTTGAAGTTTAAAATGACTCTCTCATCTTTAGAGTCACATGTTGCTTTATTGAAAGAAAATATCACAGTCAAGTAATATTAATATTAATTCTTAACATGCCCACAACTGGACTCCCTCAAACCTCGATCTTTAAATTATGTTTAATACTAATTTATTCAGTAACTTAATGTAAAGTAAAAAAAAAAAAAAATCCATTTTATATATTGCAGTGGTATTAAGTGTTGATTGATCTTGTTTATACCTTTTGTTGTTTCGCAGCAGAAATGCGGATATTGAGGTTTGTAGCAGTTGTGCCTGGTTGTGGAGTAACTGTCGGTGTCATCTTGCTGGTTTTGGGAATTCTCTGTTACAAAAGAAGAGCTGGTGAGAACTTTATCTCATAAAGTCAGAATCTGCTGTTTTTATATCAGGTTCACACATAATGAAATGCAGAATTTTACAACAAACATCTGAAACCCTCTCCATATTTTTTGGGGGGCAATCGTTTCTGGTAGCAAAGTGTAAAAAAATAACTGCTACATCCAGTATCCCTGTTTTATTAGTTACTATTGACACTTCCCAGTATTCACTGCCATTTTTTTTTTCATTTTCTAGAGAAATGTGTTTCCAAGAGGTAAGAAATCTTAATTCTGAAAGATTATTAGTTCACTTGAATAAGTAGCAGTCATGTATCTCCTTTTCTATCACTGCTCTGGTTTACATTCATTCTGGCAGCTGACCAGGACAGTCACAGTCCTCTTCTGACTGCCTCTGCACTGCTTTACACCGTTCAGCTGTAGGTTCAGTGCTTTTACTCAAAGACTCTATTTTTTTTTCTATTTTTGACATTTAGACCAAAAGTAAGCTTCACTGGTGAAACAAAAGGTATGTTACTTACTTGCATAAACTACAATAATCATGCCATTGACAGTTATTTATACATTAATGTTTCATTACAGTGTTTTGTTACAGTTTATTAAGTTGAGCTTTGGTTTCTGTTTTAGATCTCAGGGAATATTTGGTGAGTGTTAACAGTGAAAGAGTGGTGATTCCATAACTTGTGTGTCTACTAAATGGTTTTCCCTTCATGCAGTAATTATTCTGTCTCAGATAAGGCCTTCTATCATTTTGTTAAATAATTACAGGGCGGTTATGATGAAACCTACAGTATCGTCATCTATAAATGCAAGAGTGGTGAGCTGCTTTTCTCTTCCTGAATGTAGAATCAGGTTATTAGAGAGTTTGAATCTTGAATCTGGCCAGAATTTGAACAGGCATAACATGCCATTGCAGATACAGTCATGCAATAAATAATGCTGATAAACATTTACATGTCACTGAGGGCGGTTAAGTCATGTGTGTTTCTTTCTGTTTATAGAGTGACAGCAGCAGCCGCTCAGAGAAGCTACATCCGCCCTGAGAGACACAGTGTGCAGGACTCCAAAGTCAATTTGAAATACAAGCGTCGCTTTTCTCGCATTTTTATTTTTATTTTTTTAGCTTTGCTTCAAACAGAAGTTAGTACAGAAGATAACATGTATGGTGTGTTGCAATGCTTCAAACAATAAAACATTTTCCACAACTGGTTTATTAATTTGTGAAATAGAAGTTCAATTTCATGTTTATTTATATAGTTGTTTAAACACACAACATTATCAAAGTGCCTTAAACACAAGGAGTGTTTTACACCTCACATGAACACAAATGAATACAAGTCACTTAACTCATTGATACAACATTCACAGAAAAGCTAACAACACAAACCTTAAAACAGTGAAACAATGAAAAGGGGAAATATTAAGTCAACCACTATTTTTAAGATTAATTCAAATTATTATTTCAGTCAATGTGATATTTTACAGACTGGTGGGAATAACACAGCCTGTGCAGCACAATTTGTGCAAATAAAACGGTTGAATTTTCAGGACAAACATGAGAAACAACAGCATGTTTACTTCAAGTAGACCATGAACATGGTCAGACACACTCTGAGTCTACAGACTGTTCAGTTTGTGTATGTACTAATATGGAAAAAAGCTGAAACTGAGCTGCTGTATATGTGTGAACAAACATCTTCACAGTTTAGTGGTTGATTAAACTAAATAAAACATGTACATATTGGGTACAATGAGTGTACAAGTGTGGTCTGCTAATCTCTGATGCTGTCTGTGGTTTTCACAAGTACAGTTTCAGATGCTCATTTTGGCAGCTGCTTAGGGTTACCCACAGTCCTCCTCTGCCTGCCTCTGACCCGCTCTACTCGTACAGCTGTAGGTTCAGTACTTTGTTTAAAGGCACGTGAGCGCTTCTTAACTTACTTCTAATAAGGTCCATTGAGACATTTTAAAAATCAAAGCAGCAGTGATAATTCTTCTGGGAAAATCAACTCAGGAATTTAATATATTAATTCAGAAAGTTCTGTAAACATCCATCACAGTAGATCCTTGTTAAGTCAACAAATTGAGAAAAGAAAGAGGAGGTTACAGTGTTTTAGTCATATCATTTTGAGATGTTTGGGGAGAGTAGTAGTTTATTCATTTGGAAATGTTTGTCATGAAAACTTCACTGGTAAATCAAAAATCTTTTTGGACAGTCTCAGTATTCATGAATCATGAAGCCTCTTACAAACAAAGAGAAGTAGAGTCACACGCAAACCTGACATTAATGTGTAGCCATTATAATATACCATGCCACATTTATATTTGATGTTATTTCTTGGTTGCTTCAGTTATTATTGTGTTATTATTACATTTATTTATCTTGTTAACACATTGTATTTCCAACAGATTCTTCTCTTGAGATTCAAACACAAGGTCAGTCTCTGTTATTTGTCAGTCTGTTATCTCTTGTTTTCATTATCTGTTCATAACTTGACTACACATTTTGTATAGGATATTTTTTCTTCATTTTGTTTGTGAATTTCACATTCAAAATATTGAATCCTTTATCCGAATCTAGGGCTCCGATCATGGCTCTGAAAAGTCAGTGACCTACTGTGCCTGCATTGATAAATCCATGCTGCTGTCCGTGGTGCTGAAGCAGCAGACAGCTCCTGTCCTTCTGTGTGTCTGGTGTTAACTGTTAATCAGAGGCTTGATGGCCTGTGGGAATAAACTGTGTCTGTGTCTCTTCCATGAGGGGAAAGTAAGAAAGTAAGAAATTTGTTGTGTCCAGGGTGTAATGGATCTCTAGTGGTGTCTCTTGCTCGCTCCTGACTCTGGACATGTATAAGTCCTGAATGGAAAGCAGGTTGACACTGGTTATTTTCTCTGCTGTCCTAACTGTCCATTTTAGTCTGATCCTGGCCTATTTGATTGTAGATCCAAATGAGACAGTGATGGTCGGTGTAGAACTGGATCACCAGCTCTTTAGGCAGGTTGAGCTTCCTGAGCTGGAGCAGGATGTTAATCCTCTGCTGCACCTTTTTCATGATAGCGTCTGTGTTGGACTCCCACTTTGGATCCTAGGAGATGGTGGATGCCAGAAACCTGAATGTTTCCACAACAGATACAGAATTGTTGAGTTTATGATGGGCGGCAGGTTAGGGGGGCTCCTCCTGAAGTCCACTGTCATCTCCACAGTTTTGAGTGTGTTCAGCTTCAGATTGTTCTGACCATACCAGAGGCCCAGCACCAGCCTCCTGCCTGTAGGCAGACTCGTCACGTCCTGGATGAGGCAGATGACCATTGTGTCATCTGCAAATCAAGATGGGGGCACCGATACTGATTGTCAAGTCTTTTTAATTCAAGAATTCCTTAATTCATCCACTCCTGAACTACGTCATAAAACAACATTAAACGACAACAACTTTAAACAACTTTAACATGAACATTTGTACTGGCCCTCAGTGAAACAAAGTGACATCTCATATGCAGCATCATAATCCATACATTTGATTTGAATTGTCAGACAGTATAAAGTGTAGTATGAAGGTCATAAATGTAGCCATTTGTAAAATAATAATAATAAAAAAAACATGTTCTTTTACATTCAGGATACAACATTTAGAATAAAATCAGAAATCAGTTAATATCTTAAAAACTCTTGTCAAGTTCCACTCGATGACTATGTACAGGCTCTCGTGTTTTGTTTATATATGTGTTGCAAAAAGAAGTGTAAATAATTAATAATCTGATAATCAAACATATCTAAAAGCTGAATACAATCATTGCATCTTGAAATTTACTCTAGTCTGAGAGGGTTACACTAATGAATAATGTGTAATATGTCAGAATAATGAAACCCAAACTTGATGTGAATACTTATTGTGGCTCTGAAACCACAGGTTTCACAGTCGGGCTTGGGAAAGTAAATGAAAGAACACACAAAACTCAATGTGTGTCAAAAGCCATGTGGTGATAATATAATTGCGCAGACAGCAGCTCCCCCTGTTGACAAAATGACCTTACTGATCTCCACCTGAAGCAAGGCAGTGTGTTTTATATAGGCAAAGAAAAGCATTTGAAAACAAATGTTTAAAATATAAAACATAAAACATAAAATTATTATTATTAATCACTATTATTAATAATAATAGTGATAATAATAATAATAATAATAATAATAATAATAATAATAATAATAATCTTATACCACTAGTTCTCTTCTGCGGATTTCCTGTTCTGCAAAAAGAAATTTTGTAACATGAACTGTGTGTTGAAAAGCTTTGAATAATAATCTAAAGTTCAGGTTTATGTTTATTTACAAATTAATATATCTCACATCCACAGGAAATGCAGTAAAAACCAGTTACAACACAAAACGCAATAGAAAGAAACAAAGAAAAGGAGAAACTCTAAATCAATCATAACTATATGCAAGAAAACATTTTAGACCAAATTAAAAACAATGATTCAGACAATGATATTTTACTAACTAGAGGGAAGAGCACACAGTTTGTGCAGCATAATTTATGCAAATTAAATGATTGTGTTCAGGACAAACATGGGAAATATCAGCATGTTCACTTTGAGTAGGCCATGAACATGAACATTAAGTATTTTACACTCAGACACAGTCTGACTCTACAGACTGTTGAGTTTGTGTATCTATTAATATGAAAAAAGCTGAAACAGAGCAGCTGGGTGAACAAGTTCAGCCGAGTTCAGCCTCCAGTGTGGTTGATTCAGTCTAAATAAAACACACATATATTAGGTGCTTGAGAAAAGATGTCACGTGTATGTATCTGTGGACTGTCTCTTAATATGATGCACCTCTGACGCTGCCTGTGGTTTTTCTGAGAGCGTCTGAGAAAGTTCACAAATGCAAGACAGTTCAGTACGTCAAAGTCTTGGTGTAGTCAGACACACAAGTATCTTTTTGGAGGATTGTGGACAGTCTCAGCATTCGGCTTCATCATGGCTGGATGCCTGTTGTTTGTCATCCTCATGTGTAAGTTAACTTCTTGATTTGTCATGATTAATGCTGGTTATTACAAAAAAATGTTAATTAAAATGTGACATTAATATGTAATCAGCCATTTTGTGTCTGGATGTTATACCACACCAAATCTATGCTTTATTGTTTTTAAGATTGGTTCATTTATGAACTTTTCATTGAGTTATTATTATATTTATTTATTGTATTTGGTCAAATTGTATTTCCAACAGATTCTTCTCTCAAGATTCAAACTCAAGGTCAGTCTCTCATCTGTTATCTTTCACATCCAGTGTTGTGATCACTCTGTGGGAACAATTAAAATCTGCTATTAATTTTCACATATAATATATTTCTTCTGCATTAAATCACACTTTCTCATTCAGAATATCTTCATATTTATGCAACTGTTAAGTATGTGACATGTTTACCTCTACATTTTCAGCTCTTCTTCCTCCTAAACTGACAGTGAATCCACCGGTGATCACAGAGACAGACTCAGTCACATTGAACTGTCAGACTCCATCATCTGTTTCTGTGTCTCAGTGTTATTTCTACACTTTAAGTGGAGGAGATGTCAGAAGCTCCTCTTGTCTGCAGACACTGACAGGAACTGAGCTGCTGAAGATGTCACGTCAAAGATCACCTGCTGAAGTCAAAGTGAAATGTTCTTACCTTCACGAGTGTCGATCTCCTGAGAGTGATATTTCTTCCATCATCATTCAAAGTGAGTGAACACTGCTGCTACTGATATTAGGATATCTTGGTACAGTGTCAGCACAAACAACAAAGTGGCTCCTAAGATTTGAGTCAGGTCTTCAGAGAAAGTGTTGGAAGACTTAGAATGAGTATCAAATTGATTCATTTAAAAAAAAAAGAATGCACTCGTGATCACAGAGACAGACTCTGATAGACAGAATGTAGGAAGTTACACAGCATGTTATATTACACTTTTCCACCAGGTTGCAAGAAGAATAGCATTAATATTAAAAGCTGACAATGACAGATTCCTTTACTGCAATGACAGCACAAGGTCAGTCCCTGAGTTTTCATAGACACTATGTACAGTTTACAATTTTATAGTAATACATTAATGCAGCTATTAATTATATGATGTGTTTCACTAAATTTTCAGCTCTTCTTCCACCTGAACTGACAGTGAATCCACTGGTGATCACAGAGACAGACTCTGTCACACTGAACTGTCAGACTCCATCATCTGTTTCTGTGTCTCAGTGTTATTTCTACACGTTAAGTAGAGGAACTGTCAGAAGCTTCCCTTGCCTGCAGACACTGACAGGAACTGAGCTGCTGAAGATGTCAAATCAAAGTTCACCTGCTGAAGTTAAAGTGAAATGTTTTTACCTTCACAAGCGTCGATCTCCTGAGAGTGACATTTCTTCCATCATCATTCAAAGTGAGTGAACACTGCTGCTATGGACTGATATTAGGATATCTTGATACAGACTTAGAATAAGTATCAAATTGAATCATTTAAAAAACTGAATGGACTCATGATCACAGAGACAGACTCTGACAGACAGAATGTAGGAAGTTACACAGCATGTTATATTACACTTTTACACCAGTTTGCAAGAAGAATAGCATTAATATTAAAAGTTGACAATGATATCTGTTTCTCTTGTTAACATGTTTTTTTTAACAGATTCCTTTCCTGCAATGACAGCACAAGGTCAGTCCCTGAGTTTTCAAGGACACTATGCACAATTTACAATTTTTATAGTAACACATTATTGCAGCTAATAATTATATGATGTGTTTCACTAAATTTTCAGCTCTTCCAACACCTAAACTGACAGTGAATCCACCGGTGATCACAGAGACAGACTCAGTCACATTGAACTGTCAGACTCCATCATCTGTTTCTGTGTCTCAGTGTTATTTCTACACTTTAAGTGGAGGAAATATCAGAGACTCTTCTTGTCTGCATACTCTGACAGGAACTGAGCTGCTGAAGATGTCACGTCAAAGTTCACCTGCTGAGATTAAAGTGACATGTTTTTACACTGTAAAGCTTGGAGAGTTAGATTCTCCATCTCCACACTGTGACACATCCTCCATCACCATACACAGTGAGTAACTGTTTCTACTGATATTATTATGTCTTGTTTTCAGAATGCCACTATATGTTTCACTGGTCCTTCCTTCCAACACACATGCACCTAATAGGTTAGTTGGTGACTCTACATTAACTGTAGGTGTGAATGTGAATGTGATGCATGTGTCAGTGTGTTCAGCATTTTGAAAGATCTTTTGTTTTTCCACCGTGCTACTTATAGTGCAAACGCAATTTTAAATGCTAGCATGCAGTGTCGATTCTAGATACAGAATATCTACAGTATTAATATGAATGCAAATATCATTTTGTGCCTTCAAGAAATGGATACTAGTATGACCTCTACTTCTATGAATCCAGAGTCTGGTTATGAAATATCAGGTACAGTAAACCAAACATTATTATTGCATCAAAATGCTCACATGCATCGCTGCATTGATGTAAATGTTTTAAAATCATTTGTGGCCGTGCACTTATTAGGTTCAAGTGTTAGTACGCCGAGCACTAAAGACAGAGAAACCGTTTTGAAAACAGCTTCAGGTGAGTATATGTGACTCCTCACACACACAGTACTGCTTATCCTAATAATAAAACTTTATTGACATACTATCTGGTTGTTATGAATTTTTTCTTTTGAAAATTTAACAAGTTTGAGTTAGCTGTTTAAATTATCCAAGATACTCAGAGGTCAAATATTAGATATTATTTTTGCTAAATGCAGTGTAAGAGAAGATTTTATTTTGAAGTTTAGAATGACTCTCTCATCTTTAGGAGTCACATTTTGATTTATTGAAACAAAATATCACAGACAAGTAATATTAATATTAATTCTTCACATGCCTGCAACCTGATTCCCTCAAACCTCGGTTTTTAAATTATGTTTAAACCCAATTTATTCAGTAACTAAATGTCAATGACAAAGTGTTTTATTTCCATTTTATATATTGCAGTGGTATTAAGTATTGAAATATTGTGGTTATGCACAGTACTTTTTTTTGTTAACAACTGACACTTGTTTATACCTTTTGTTTTTTCACAGCAGAAATGTGGATATGGAAGTTTGTAGCAGGTGTGGTTGGTTGTGGAGTAACTGTCGCTGTCATCTTTCTAGTTTCAGTAATACTCTGGAGGAAAAGAAGAGCTGGTGAGAACTCACTTTATCTCATAAAGTCATAATCTGCTGTTTTTATATCAGGGTTCACACATAATGAAATGCAGAAATGTATAACTGAAATCTGAAACCCTCTCCATATTTTTTTTTGGGGGGGGGAACACAGTTTGTGTCATAATTAAATATATGTTACGTATAGAGTTATTCATCGCCTCCTGTGTGTAAGTGTAAACTCAGTGCTCTGCCCTGTTTAAGATGGAGTACACAGTTGACCTACATGCACATTTTGACTTGAAACAGCTTCATATTGTCTCAGTTGAATAGAGTTCACATACTGTAGGTCACAGCTACTAAAACAACGAGAGCGGAAATAAGCAGCTAGCAAAGCTAGAAAAAGACATGCGTCTCAAAATGTAAATAACCATGCATGTGTTAAAGAACCACTGCACTAAGACAAAAATAATCTCCTTTGCTTGTGTCTCACGTGTCTTTTTCATGTGTGGGGAAAAAAAAGCATATTTCATGAGAAGAGATGGTGCCGAATCGTTTTCTTAAACTACATTTCTTTTGTTTGGACTAAAAGACAACAATGAACATGCAATGCTGTTCAAGATACAGTTATATACATATCATCAATATCAGATTCTTGAATCAGCTGAAGACTAGTATTTTAACTCAGGGAAATGTGACTTTACAACACGTCAAACTTTGTGGTGAACTAACACTACTTTGTGTGTCTTTCTCAGTCACAGGTTCTGAGGAAGTGAACAGAGAACCACAAAATGAGAATGTAAGTCTGACATGAGGTCAAAAATTAAATATATTTGTAATATATATTATGAGATGCTACAGTTTTTTTTCTTTTTTCTTTTCCCAGTATGACACATATCATTTGTATGCCACCATCTCTGAGGAGCCAGCTGAATTTGCCCTGAAGGAAATGATGTACAGCACTGTGCAGGTGCACTGAAACACAAACAGTGTGTAGAGAAAGAAAGCAGCGTGAAGAATTGTTGGAGTGTAAATGTTGTGTTTAAAGTTGATCCTGTATAATCACGATTAATGTCGTCTCTGACCAACCAAACCTTTACACAGTTTTACATCTAGTTACAATTTTTAAGTTGTGGTTTATGGCACACAAAGAGCAGCATGGTTTCCGACCTGCATTTCTATTGAGCTTCTTTTTTTTGGATCAAGATTGAAGATCTTGGTAGAGCATGGACCCCATACAGTATGTTCAGGCTGAGTCCTTACCTCAGCTGGTTTCATTTCCACCCTGTGGCCCTTTGCTGCATGTCTCCACCTCTCTCTCTCTAACCCCGTTCCTGTGTCTCTCAAGGTGTAAAGGTTCAAAAGCTCTAAAAAATATTGAAGATGTAATTTACTTATTGTAACTGAGTATTTTATCTGTTACTTATGTGACTGTGTACTAGAAATACATTTACATGGATTTACAAATGACATGTACACATGCAATATTTCATATTCTGCATAAAACCTGTACGATTATATGATTTAATCTCATTCATTCATTGTCAGATGCTACTTACAATAGCAATCTTTTTCACGTTGCTTCAAACAAAAGATAACATGCACTGTGTGTTGCAATGCTTTAAATAATAAAAACATCTTCAACAACTATTAAAACAAGTCATTATTTGTGTTTATCTGTGAAGTTAAAGTTCAGGTTTATGTTTATTTATATAGTCCTTTACACACAAAACATGTTTGTACCAAAGTACCTTACACACAGAGTGATTCAGACCCCACATGTGCACAAATTAATACATCTCACATCCACAGGAAATGCAGTAAAAACCAGCTACAACACAAAACGCAATAGAAAGAAACAAAGAAAAGGAGAAACTCTAAGTCAATCACAACTATATGCAAGAAAACATTTTAGACCAAATTAAAAACAATAATTCAGTCAATGTGATATTTCACTAACTAGAGGGAAGAGCACACAGTTTGTGCAGCATAATTTATGCAAATTAAATGATTGTGTTCAGGACAAACATGGGAAATATCAGCATGTTCACTTTGAGTAGGCCATGAACATGAACATTAAGTATTTTACACTCAGACACACTCTGACTCTACAGACTGTTGAGTTTGTGTATCTATTAATATGAAAAAAGCTGAAACAGAGCAGCTGTGTGAACAAGTTCGAGGCCGAGTTCAGTCTCCAGTGTGGTTGATTCAGTCTAAATAAAACACACATATATTAGGTGCTTGAGAAAGGATGTCACGTGTATCTATCTTTGGACTGTCTCTTAATGTGATGCACCTCTGATGCTGCCTGTGGTTTTTCTGAGAACATCTGAGAAAGTTCACGTGCAAGGCAGTTCAGTTTGTCAAAGTCTCCGTGTAGTCAGACACACAAGTATCTTTTTGGAGGATTGTGGACAGCTTCATCAAAGCTGGATGCCTGTTATTTGTCATCCTCACGTGTACGTTAAAATATTAATAATGTAGGTTATTACAGAAAATGTAGATTCACACTTAAAAACCTGGCAATAATATGTAATCAGCCATTACGTGTCTGGATGTTATACCACACCAAATCTAATCTTCATTGTTTATTGTTTTCTATAATCTATGTTAATATTATTTACACGTGTGCAGTTGTGACCTGTTTCTCTTATGTCTTTATCTCTTAGTAAAAAAAAGTACATATACATATACCATTTCAGAGAAAACAACAACAAATAAAGCAAACAATAAGAAATACAAAAAGTAAAAGTACAAAAAGAAAATATGAACATCAGCCATCACTGTGGTAATATACAGTCCACAGATACTGTGGTTTGTCTGTTGACTCTCTTCTGTGGTTTTCCTGATCTGCAAAAAGACCCTTCTGCAGTCAAAGTCCATGTAGTCACACACACAAGTGTAGTCTTAGACATTCAGTATTCAGCTTCATCATGGCTGGTCACCTGCTGTTAGTCGTCCTCTTGTGTAAGTTAAACTTCTTGTTTCTTTTATTCTAAATGTAAGCAGTTACACACCAGGACATGTATCTTTTATACTGTATGTAAGCACCAGATTTTTATGTAGTGTTATCCAATTTTGTATTAGTTTCAGCATGCTTTTTTTTTTTTAGACTTTTGCTTTTGTTCAGTCATTCATTTGTTCAAACATTTACTGTATTTGAAATTAAGGTTGTGCTAATTTGACAGTGATGTTTGAAGCAGGCACATTTGTGATCGTGGTTCTAAATTGTTCATTAGTTCATAGAGTATTGCTTTTCTGTTTGCATTGAAGATCCTTCTAATAGTTTAGCTGTTTCTCTTAAACATCTAATCATTCAAATTTGGGCTGTGCGCTGGGAATTTAACTTCCAAAAGCATAAGTCATCTAAACAAATTAATAATATCCCATATTCGATTCAATCAATACTGAGATGTGATGTCTTACAACATTAACATTCATAGATGACTATTTACTCTTACATTTGTTTCTCTTAAAACACTTTGTTCTCCACTAGATTCATTTTCTGAGATGGAAGCGCAAGGTCAGTTCCTGAGTTAAATATCATTTTTATGCCCAGGTCATCTTGCTTTCACAGTATATATATATATGAATATAATTTAAAACATATCTAAACAAAAAATATATTTTTAAATTTTCAGATCTTCTTCCACCTAAACTGACAGTGAATCCACCGATGATCACAGAGACAGACTCAGTCACATTGAACTGTCAGACTCCATCATCTGTTTCTGTGTCTCAGTGTTATTTCTACACTTTAAGTGGAGGAAGTATCAGAGGCTCCTCTTGTCTGCAGACCAGGACAGGAACTGAGCTGCTGAAATGTCACGTCAGAGATCACCAGCTGAAGTTAAAGTCAAATGTTTTACCTTCACGAGCGTCGATCTCCTGACAGTGACATTTCTTCCATCATCATTCAAAGTGAGTGAACACTGCTGCTATGGACGGATATAGGATATCTTGGTACAGTGTCACAAACAAACAACAAGTGGCTCTTAAAATTTGAGTCATGGTCTTCAGAGAAAGTGTTGGAAACTTAGAATGAGTACAAATTGAATCATAAAAAAAAAGCATCAGTGAATTTATGTATAATTTTATGTGTATTACGTATATAACATATATTAGTCAGACACACAAGTCTAGTCTTAGACATTCAGTATTCAGCTTCATCATGGCTGGTCACCTGCTGTTAGTCGTCCTCTTGTGTAAGTTAAACCTCTTGTTTCTTTTATTGTAAATGTAGGCAGTTACACACCAGTAACAGTAATGGTATCAGCATGTTATATTACACTTTTACATTACATTGAAAGAAGTACAGCATTAACATTAAATGTTTATTATTTATGATTACATCTGTTTCTCTTGTTAACACGTTTTTCTTTAACAGGTTTCTTTTCTGAGATGAGAGCACAAGGTCAGTCCCTGAGTTTAATATTAGTTTTCATGGACAGGTTATTCTGTAACCACAGTATGAACAGTTTAGCATTCTGTAATGAATCTGACAGTTGTCATGCATCATTTGGATGCATGGTACTTAAAAAAAGTGTATATAGCGTCTGTAGTTTCTATTGTAAATAACAAGGAATCTTATTGCAACTGTAGTATATAACACATGTTTACCTCCAAATTTTCAGATCTTCTTCCACCTGAACTGACAGTGAATCCACCGATGATCACAGAGACAGACTCAGTCACACTGAACTGTCAGACTCCATCATCTGTTTCTGTGCCTCAGTGTTATTTTCACTTTGTTAGAGGAGGACGTGGTAAAAGCTTCCCTTGTCTGCAGACACTGACAGGAACTGAGCTGTTGAAGATGTCACATCAGAGTTCACCTGCTGAGGTTAAAGTGACATGTTTTTACCTTAAAGTGCATCAGTCTCCTGACAGTGATGTGTCCTCCATCATCATTGGAGGTGAGTGAACACTGCTGCTATGGACAGATATTAGGATATCTTGGTACAGTGTCAGCACAAAGTGGCTCTTAACATGGAGGTCAGGTGTTCAGAGGAAGTGTTGGAAGACTTAGAATG
Organism: Larimichthys crocea; assembly: GCF_000972845.2. Taxonomy (NCBI): domain Eukaryota; kingdom Metazoa; phylum Chordata; class Actinopteri; family Sciaenidae; genus Larimichthys; species Larimichthys crocea. The sequence goes on from NC_040016.1 coordinate 10,475,095, forward strand.
AGCATCGAATTTAATCATTTAAAAAAATCAGCCTCATGACGTTGTCAACAGAATTATCTCTAAGCTGATGGCTTACAACAGTAACATTAAGAGTTCACTATACTATTACATTTGAGAGATGAGATGAAAGCACAAGGTCAGTCCCTGAGTTTAATATTAATTTGCATGGACAGGTTATTCTGTAATCACAGTATGAACTGTTTAGTCAAATCAATTTTTCAAATCAATTTTATTTGTATAGCCCAAAGTCACAAAGTACATTTGCCTCAGAGGGCTTTACAATCTGTACAGGGAGTGACACCCTCTGTCCTTAGACCCTCGGTTCGAGTGAGGAAAAACTTGCCCACAAAAACCCTTTTAACAGGGAAAAAAATGTGGAAGAAACCTCAGGAAGAGCCACAGAGGAGGGATCCCTCTCCCAGGACGGACAGACGTGCAATGGATGTCACGTGTACAGGACAAATCAACACAAACATATTGTACAAATATGTACAATATGTTTGTGTATTCTGTGTCTATAGTTTCTATGTAAATTACAAGTTCTCATTAAGAATCTTATTGCAACTGTGAGTATACAATATAACACATGTGTACCTCTACATTTTCAGCTCTTCCAATACCTAAACTGACAGTGAATCCACCGGTGATCACAGAGACAGACTCAGTCACATTGAACTGTCAGACTCCATCATCTGTTTCTGTGTCTCAGTGTTTTTTCTACACTTTAAGTAGAGGAGATGTCAGAGGCTCCTCTTGTCTGCAGACACTGACAGGAACTGAGCTGCTGAAGACGTCACGTCAGAGTTCACCTGCGGAGGTTAACGTGACATGTTTTTATGTTTATGTGCATCAATCTCCTGACAGTGACGTGTTCTCCATCATCATTCGAAGTGAGTGAACACTGCTGCTATGGACTAATATTAGGATATCTTGATACAGTGTCAGCACCAGCAACATTATGGCTCTTAATATGTAGGTCTGATCTTGAGAGGAAAATTTTGAATGAGCATTAGATATAGTACTAATGCATAAAATATCAGGACATCCTCTATTATTATCAATGCATCATCAGAATTGTTTTAAATAAATGTCAATTTAAGATATTTAATCCAACGTATACTTAAATTTTCAGGATCTCTTCCACCTAAACTGACAGTGAATCCACCGGTGATCACAGAGACAGACTCAGTCACATTGAACTGTCAGACTCCATCATCTGTTTCTGTGTCTCAGTGTATTTTCTACACTTTAAGTGGAGGAAGTATCAGAGGCTCCTCTTGTCTGCAGACACTGACAGGAACTGAGCTGCTGAAGTTGTCACATCAGAGTTCACCTGCTGAGGTTGAAGTGAAATGTTCTTACACTGTAAAGTTTCACAACATACAATCTCCACACAGTGACACATCCTTCATCACCATACACAGTAAGTGATTGCTTATACTAAGATTATTATGTCTTGATGCCTAACAATACAAACCAAAAGCAAGAGAGAAACACTGGTTCTGATTCACTGATTCCATTTCCTTTAAAATCCCACCTGTGGAATAAAATGATATATTGAAATGATTTTTGTTAGTCAGATAAATTGTTGTTGTCAGAATATGACAATATGTTTTACTTTAAGTTGTTGTGTGGAGTTTTATCACATAAGACTTTTTTAGAAATGTAACCACAAAGATAAAGCAAAACAAAACAAAATAGTTCTTTGTATTTAATGACTTTTCATTCATCTTTTTGTAGGTCATAAACCAAAAATGAGTCTTCAACATTTTCCTGGTGAACACGTTCTCTTTACTTGCTCTCTGCCTGGATCTGCTGATCTTGATGCGACGTGTAACCTGTACTTTGGAGAATCAAGTCATCCAGTTCAAACAGCAACCATCGGGAGGAAAACAACCAGTCAGTGGATCTGCCAGTTTATTGTCACGATTGAAGATTTGCTGAGACGTCTACGTTCAGTTCAACAAAGTGATGCCAGCTGTGATTACAGTTTGAGAAGTGAACCCAGCTCTTTGTCTCCTCGTAGTGATGGATACAGCTTGACTGGTAAGTCGGAAAAGACATGAATGCACATGCTACACTGACTTTACTGTATGTGAGACAACACATCCAAGAAAATTGTGTTGACTGCGCCTTTAGTCCTTTCTAAGTATGGTCACTGTACTCATATTTACTCACAATTTCTCCATCTTCTCTTACTGTAGATATTTTGGATAGAGAATCAAGCGTGACCCAGACAATGTCAACACTTAGTATGACCACAGGTATGAAATTTTAGATAGCAGTCCAGACTGTTCAGTATTAATAAGTTTGAAATATTGAAGAGGTCTTTGTCTTTATTTTTATTTTTTTATTTTTTGCCAGGTGTGACCGTTTACAGGTCTGGTGCTTCTACTCCTATAAAACTAACATCAGGTAAAGCTAACCCTAACCCTAATCACAAATTATACATGTTCCAGTGTATTCAGTATTATAAATTGTTTTTTTTTGTTTTTGTTTTTGTTTTTCCAGCAGGTTGGCCTGTTGGTACGCACAGTAGTACTGTTGTTTCTACATCTACAACACCAGTGAAACCAGCATCAGGTGACATGTTTATCAAGTTTTTCAAAGATTCACTCTGATTCATTACAAAATGTTGATATGTACAAAATGTTTGCATGTAAAAAGTCAGTCAAAGTGATTTCTGTGAAGTAATCGTGTGCGTGTGTTTGTATGTCCTAGTATGACCTCTACCTCTATAAACCCAGAGTACTGTAGACTAAAGATTATTACTATTATTACATGAAAATGCTCACATGCACCGCTGTGAATGTTAAAAACATTTGTGCCCGTGCACTTCCTAGGTTCAACTGTTAGTACGCCGAGTACTAAAGACAGAGAAACCCCTCTGAAAACAGATTCAGGTGAGTATATGTGACTCCTCACACATACAGTACTGCATATTATGATATTAACGTATTTTAGTTACTTACTATCTAGTAAAGTTATTTTTTGGGAAATTTGACATATTTTGCAACAAGTTTAAAATTACCCCAGTTACTCAGGGGTCAAATAATAGATGTGGTTTTATTTGTACAAAAAGTGATCTACAGTAATAGAAAATTTTCTAAGTTTAAAATGTCTCACTTATCTTTAGTAGTCACATGCTGCCGTAGTGAAAGAAAATACATTGCATGCCTATGTTTGTCGCTCTTTGGGACTTGCTTATGATATCCTATTTATGTATTTGTGCTTCAAATATTTTGAACTCTATTCAGATCTTAATTACTCATTGTACTGTATTACAAGTGTGGTGGTAGTAGAGACGTTTTTGTGTCGTCAGTGCTTTATGATAACACTGTAGTTGGACACTTATTGATGGCCTCTTCTTTTAATGCAGAGAAGATGATATTGATCGGAGCAATTGTGGCTGTGGGTGTCGTCTTGCTTGGATTAGCTCTTCTCTTCAGTCAAGTCAGGATTGGTAAGAATTACATATTGACCCTTAAAAAAAGTTTGAGTGTAGGAAATATTTCATGTGACTCTACATTTATTTCAGTTAGAGGCAGCTTAGTTTCTGGTTTGAAAGAATACTAGAGAATAACTCCAGTATCCCTGTTTCATTATGTCATTGAAGTTTTCCGACAGCAAAATTCACTGGGTGATTTTTTTTTTCTAGAAAAATGTGTTTCCAAAAGGTAAGAAATCATAATTCTTAAAGATTATTACCGAACTTAAGAAAGTAGCAGTCGTGTATCTCCTTTTCTATCACTGCTCTGGTTTACATTCATAAACTCAAAAGAAGAATTTGGCCAAAATGCAGGACTTATCCATTTCAATTACATAGAAAATTTCCATCCATTTGAATTACATAGGTTTAATATAAATCAAGTAATAAACTTAATTTGAAACAAATAAATAGGTTCAGTGCTTTGACTCGAAGACTCAAAGATTTTTTTCTTTTTTTGACATTTAGACCAAAAGTAAACTTCACTGGTGAATCAAAAGGTATGTTACTTACTGGCATAAACTACAATAGACTCATTTACAATGTTTTGTTACAGTTTATTAAGTTGAGCTTTGGTTTCTGTTTTAGATCTCAGGGAATATTTGGTGAGTGTCAACAGTGAAAGAGTGGTGATTTCAAAACTAAAAGGTTTTTCCTTCATGCAGCAATGATTGTCTCTTTAATAAGGCCACTCTCAATCTTCTTCTATCATTTTGTTAAATAATTGCAGGGTGGTTATGATGAAACCTACAGTACTGTCACCTATAAATTTAGGAAGGGTGAGCTGCTTTTCTCTTCCTGTGTTATGTATACATGCATATAATGTTTAATTTACAGTACATAGTTTTGTTAAAGTTTATCAAGTTATGCTTTGGTTTCTGTTTTAGATCTCAAGGAATATTTGGTGAGTGTCAACAGAAAGAAAAGAGTGGTGATGGTCGTTAGGGACGTTATTCAGAAATTTCCTCTCACATGTCATGTGTCTACATGAAACCAAATCCATTGACATATTATAATAAAAATCTCTCACACAATATACTGAAAACATCTCATGTAATACATTGAAAACAAGGTGGTGAAATGCTCCCTCTCACACATCCATCTATTCATCCTCTACTACTTATCCGGGGTCGGATCGTGGTGCAAACAGCAGAGATCCAATCCTGAGGTTCCCAAACTGGACACCTTCCTCACCTTGAGATCTGGTCCATGAAAATCACAAACAGGATCGGGGACAAGCACTCGTACCAACAGCCCCGGTACCCCATACTCCCTCAGTACCCCCCACAGGAGCACCCAGGGGACACGGTCTTGAGTCTTCTCCACGTTCACAAAGCACAAGTAGACTGGATGGTCAAACTCCCATGGCCCCTTCAGCACGCTTGCAAGGGTAAAGAGCTGGTCTGTTGTTCCCCGACCAGGACGGAATCCGCATTGCTCCTCCTGATTCTGGGGTTCAACAATTGGTCGGAGCCTCCTTTCCAGCACCCTAGAATAAACTTTTCCAGGGAGGCTGAGTAGTGTAACACCCCGATAATTGGAGCACACCCTCCGGTCCCCCTTTTTGAAAATGGGGACCACCACCCCAATCTGCCACTGTCCAGGTACTGTACCCGTCCTCCATGCCACATTGAAAAGGTGCATCAGCCCGGCCGGGCCCCGTAGGCTAAGGCCTGGCCACCAGACGCCCTCGCGGGACTGGCTCCAGGAGGGGGCCCCAGTCTTCCTATTCCATTGTTCCACAACTGAAAACCTCTCATAAAATATAGTGAAATGCTCCCTCTCACACAACATACTGAATTTCAGTATATTTTATGAGAGGTTTTCAGTATAGTATGTGGATGCCTTTGGTTTCAAATGTATATGTGAGAGGAAAATTCTGCTTAATGTCCCTAACGGCCCCTCATAGATTTCAAAACTTGTGTATCTACTAAAAGGTTTTTTCTTCATGCAGTGATTATTCTGTCTCAGATAAGGCCTTCTATCATTTTGTTAAATAATTGCAGGGTGGTTATGATGAAACCTACAGTATCGTCATCTATAAACAAGAGTGGTGAGCTGCTTTTCTCTTCCTCAATGTAGTATTGAGTTATTAGAGAGGTTGAACTTGAACAGGCATAACATGCCATTACAGATACATTACATTATGTGCATTGCAATACATTATGCTGATAAACATTTACATGTCACAGAGAGCAATTAAGTCATGTCTGTTTCTTTTTTTTCATGTGAAAGCAGCCACTCAGAGAAGCTACATCATGCCTGAGAGACACAGAGACAGTGTGCAGGACTCCAAAGTCCAAAGTTGCATCTTTTATCTTTTTGCTTCAAACTAAAGTTTGGACAGAACATGTACTGTGTGTTGCAATGCTTTAAATAATAAAAAATGTCTTAATAATTTGTAAAGTTGAAGTTCAGGTTCATGTTTATTTATATAGTACATTTAAGACGAAACATGTACCATGTACATGTACCAAAACGCCTTAAACGTAAGGTGTGATTCAGGCCTTACATGTACACAATTAATACAAGTCAACTTTTAAAAAAAATATACAAAAAAAAAAAAAATTGGAAGAGCACACAGTTTGCAACATGGAGGCTGAAAAAGTTCATTCTGAGTCTGCTCTGTATAGTTTCCTGCAGGTGTTACAGGAATGTGAAAACAGGGTTAGCCACAAACTCTGAGATAGTTGTCGAGGTCTATGCTGGTTATTTAAAGTCATGTCATATGAAGGTAGATATACAACAGTGAACCACAGATTAAAATGATTGCTTCTCACGCCTCTATCTTTAAATCTGACCACTCATGTTCTGTCTTGTACACTTATATCTGATAAAGTGTGAGCACAGTTGCTGCTCCCAGAATACTTACAATTAAAATAATGTGCAATGCACATTAACACTGAAGAGAAGAGGTGTTTTAATCAGATCAGTCTAAGGTACTGTATGTTATGGGACTGCTTAGAGGAGAGAGATTATTCTGTGGATTTCTGCACGTCCTTTGCTGACGCCTGCTGGAATGAAAAGGCACTGCGAGGAGTGTGGACGTACGGACCAACTGCAGAACCTGAGTGTGACAGGGTGTTTATCATGGACTTAACAAAAGGAGTCCATAAACATATACCCTCTTTCTCCAGGGACCACTCGACCACTGTGTATGTAAACCTCTAATATGCCCACGTGAGAAAAAGAAACAAGTAAAACTAGTTAGATAATAAGAAAGCATCCAAGTTATTCTGAACCAGTTAATCACTTACTGTGTTAGGTCTGATCTAAATATACAGTACCACACGTATTGTCCCCCCCGTCTTTGTAGGGTGGGGTCATGTGATTCTCTTTCAGTCCCTCTCAGGTCCGACACCCCCGTGTCGTCTTTGGCATTCATATTCGTTTCCTCCGCATCACCCTGACAGAGTCCAACCTGCTGTACGTTCGTCCCCCCACCCACACCTCTATGTTCGTGCCAACACACTAACCCACTACAAGCCACGACCGTGGGAACAAATGTTTATTGTTGGGATTTTGCTTTCTGTGTGTCTGATACTTTATACCATTTCAGAAAAAAAGGGCAACAAATAAAGGAAACAATAGAAATAACAAAAGAAGCAAAAAAAATATGAACATCAGCTATCACTGTGGTAATAGCAGTCACACAGGTGGGGTCTGTCGTTTGACTCTCTTCTGCGGATTTCCTGTTTGGCAAAAAGACACGGCTGTATGTCAAGTCCACGTAGTAGACACACAAGTCTAGTCCGTAGACATTCAGTATTCAGCTTCATCATGGCTGGTCACCTGCTGTTAGTCGTCCTCTTGTGTAAGTTAAACCTCTTGTTTCTGGTGTCATTTTAAATGTAGTGCAGTATTAACACTAGTATATTAGCATCATGTTGAACATCAGTTGAGGGAAGACAGCATTAACATTAAATGTTTATTATTTATAATTTACATCTGTTTCTCTTGTTAACACATTTTCTTTAAACAGGTTCCTTTCTGAGATGAGAGCACAAGGTCAGTCCCTGAGTTAATATAGTTTCATGGACAGGTTATCCTGTAATCACACTATGAACAGTTTAACAGGCTGTCAATGAATCTGACAGTTGTCATGCATGCTTTGGATGTTATGGTAATTAAAAAATGTAATATAGCGTCTGTCGTTTCTTATTGTAAATAACAAGAACTTATTTGCAACTGTAGATAAATAACACAGGGTTACCTACACCCAATTTTTCAGATCTTCTTCCACCAAACTGACAGTGAATCCACCGGATCACAGAGACAGACCAGTCACACTGAACTGTCAGACTCCACATCTGTTTTGCTTCTGTGCGCTCAGTGTTATTTTTTTCGTTTGGTAAGGAGGACCTGGTAAAGCTTCCCTTGTCTGCAGACACTGCCAGGAACTGAGCTGACTGCTGAAGTTGCCACATCAGAGTTCACACGCGTGCGGAGGTTATAGTGACATGTCTTACCTTAAAGTGTATCAATCTCCTTGACAGTGACGTTTCCTCCATCATCATTGGAGGTGAGTGACACTGCTTGCTATGGACAGATATTAGATATACTTGGTACAGTGTCAGCACAAAGTGGCTACTTAACAGGGGAGGTCAGGTTGTTCAGAGGAAGTGTTGGAAACTAGAATGAGCATCGATGTTAATCATTTAAAAAAAAATCAAACGCCTAATTACTTTGTCAAACAGATTATCCTAAGCTGATGGCTTCAACATACATTAACAGTTCACTATACTATTACATTTGAAGATGAAGAATGAAAAGCCAAGGTCAGTCGCGATTTTAATATTAATTTTCATGGACAGGTTATTCGGTAATCACAGTATGAACATTTTATTGGATTGCTGTGATCTATAGTTTCTAGTAAAATTACAAGTTCTCATTAAGAATCTTTTGCGCCTGTGAGTATACAAATCTAACACATGTTTTACCTCGACATTTTCAGCTCTTCAATACCTAAACTGACAGTGAATCCACCGGTGACACAGAGACAAACTCAGTCCACATTGAACTGTCGACTACCATATCTGTTCTGTGTCAGTGTTTTTTTCTACATAAGTAGAGGAGATGTCAGAGGCTCCTCTTGTTCTGCAGACATGAGGAACATGAGCTACTGAAGATGCACGTCAAAGTTAAACCTGCAAGGTTTACCGTGACATGTTTTATGCGTTATTGTGCATCAATCCCATGACAGTGACGTGTTCTCCATCATCATTCGAAGTGAGTGAACACTGCTGGCTATAGATAGGATATCTGTGATACAGTGGTCAGCACAAACAATGAACTGGCTCTAAAACATGGAGTCAGGTCTCTGAGAAAGTTGTTAGAAGATTAAATTGAGCATCAAATTTAATCATTTAGAATAAAAAAGTCATCCACAGGACACCTATACAGAATTTATCAGCGCAATGATTTTTAAATATAATATGAATGTCAATTATGATATTTAATCCAACATATCTCAACTTTCAGCATCTCTTCCACCTAAACGGACAGTGAATCCACCGTGGATCACAGAACAGACTCGTCACACTGAACTGTCAGACTCCACATCACTGTTTCTGTGTCTCAGTGTTTATTCAACACGTTGATGGAGGAAATACAGAGGCTCCTCGTGTTGCAGACACGGCAGGAACTGAGCTGCTGAAGACTCACAAAGAGATCCGGCTGGTGGTTAATGTGATTTGTTATTACACTGTAAAGCTTGGAATTTAGATCTCCACTCCACACAGTGACACATCGCTCCATCACCATACACTGTGGAGTACCTGCGTCTAGCTGAATATTATGGTTATAATAACAACATTTATAATAAAATCAACAGAAACACATTCCTAATAAAAAATTGGGGCTATGTTCTCTGGTTTTAGTTTTGTGATAACAAGTGCTCAGGGTGATTGGCACAAATCCTCTGTCCCGCATACATCGTCTACCATGAAACTGCCAGGTCCAAATTCCTGTCTTTTATTGTAGCCTGTGGACAAAAGCCCAATGGACACAGACGATGATGCATTACTGCGACCAAGATAAGAAATTGAATGGCTTTAGATAGAAAGTCCAGACCATTAACACAAATCACGTCTGTATTTGTATTTTGAGTTATAATTTGAGTTTTAAAAGATGTTTTTATACACTGCTGCTATGACTTATATTAGGATATCTTGTATCAGCACAAAGTGGGTCTTAACATGGGGGGACGGGTCTTCAGAGCGAAGTGGTTGTAGATTTAGAATGGGGCGTTAGATTAGTAAAGTAATATATAAACATAGAACCTCAGACATACTCGCTATTCTCTCTACTATTAGGAATGCATATTTAAAAATTAATTTTAAAAATTCCATTTAGATATTAATCACACATATACTTAACTTTTCAGCTCTTCTCCACCGAACTGACAGTGAACCACCGTGATCACAGAGACAGACCCATTCACACTGAACCGTGTCAGTCATCCCCATCATCTGTTTGCTGTGTCTCAGTGTTATTTCTACACTTTAAGTGGACGGAAGTTTCAGAAGGCTCGCTCTTGTCTGCAGAACTGAACGGACTGAGCTGCTGAAGACGTCACATCAAGATCACCTGCGTGAGGTAAATTAAATGTGTCTACACTGTAAAGTGTGAGAGGAGTTAGATTCTTCTCCATCGCCACACAGTGCACATGTCCCCATCACCATCACTAGGAGTAACTGTTTCCCCTTTGCTGATATTATATTTGTAACAGTAACAGCAGATAGAAGGGGCTTACCTGTTGTTGGAAGTGATTTTATTAAACGTGTTGGCGTTTTGATGTTGAATTTTCTACACATTTTTTATTCATTGTACCATTTTAAAACTATCTCACTCAGGTGGCACAGAATTTATTAGTTGTTTTCATCATATTCTTGTTTTTGTTTTTATCCACAGTAGGATTCTGTAAATGTTTGAAACCAAGATTGTCTTGACGTGTACTTAAATAAATAGTTAGTAGTTAGTAGGTAGTAGATAACAGAATAGTTCTTTGTATTTAATAATGCTTTTCATTCATCTTTTATAGGACAAACACCAAAAATGAGTCTTCAACATTTTCCTGGTAACCGTTCTTTTTTATTTGCCTCTGCCTGTTCTGGCGCGGATGTGATACGACATGTAACCTTACTTGTGGAGATCAAGTCATCAGTTTAAAAACAGCAACCATCAGGAAGAAAATGACCTCAACCGATAAGTGGTTCTGTCCTTTTACTGGTCACAATTGATGTTGCTGAGGACTCCTAAGTTCAGTTCAACAAAGTGATGCCAGCTGTGATATACGGTTTGAGAGAGAGGTCAACCAACCTTTTCTCTCGAGTGATGGATACAGCTTGACTGGTAAGTCAAAGAAGAAATGAACACACATGCTACACGGGCTAAAAACACATCCACTAAAAGAGATTTATTCATAAAGTGAATTTGGTATGAGAGGCAAAGAAACAACATACACCCCAGTTTTATGTTTTAATTAAATGATGCTTTTCAAATTATTAAATTGTCAGTTTGAAATACAGATGCATACAAAGACCAGGGTTGTTAATAAGGTAGCAGACCATTTTAAATAACACAAACAAAAACAGAATTAATATAAGACTGGTCATGTTCTCTGGTTTCTAGTTTTTGTAAAAACAACTGCCTGATGCTGTGTTCATGTCTAAACTGAAACTGACAGGTCCAAATCCATTTTCTCTTTGTAGATAGTTGTGAAAAAAGAGTCACACACGACACCGACTATGAACCAATTTACCACAGATACAGGTAGGGACATTCAATGCGTGTTTTGATTACAGAATATAGATATATATATATAATATATATTATATAGATATATATATACATATATAGATAGCTATATCATCTAACTATATAATCCTATATATATGACTGCTTGTTGTTATTGTTGTTTTTTTCCAGCTTTGAGCAGATTGCACGGCCCATATTTCCACTCTTCTACCTGCCTCGGCAAACACAACATACGGTACAGAATTCAGTATATTAATCATAGAAATGTGTTTCTCGGTATAATGTAATCTTTTTTTATATCTTTTTCATTTAATTTTAAACATTTCTAATCATGTACAGACATCACGACAATCACACACATAACACCACCCCAATCACAGCAAATCAAAGTCCATCCGTCCATGGTCCCGTCACAAGTTCATCTTTATGAATGTTATGTAAGCATGCCAACTCTATTAGAGATGGAAGTGTCCCAGAGGTCCAAACCATAATCTGCTATATGGACAGTTATGATAATCCCTTCCGGCTTGTGTGGTATGTAGTGTACTTGTCTGATCCGTACCAAAGAGTCCAGTGTGGTGTAATTCGAACATGCGTTTCCACACTTAACAGGTAGGTCATTGTACCACAACCGTCAAAGACATGTTTAATTTACTGCATTCCCAAAAAACATGCAATATGACCCTTACATGTTTTACAACGAAGGACATCTGGGTGATGAGTTTAGAAAACAGTTACTTAAGCTAAGGTAAGTTACATCCTGTGCTGAATTTTAATTTTGTTAGATTATTTAAACAATCTTAGCATAAATATTACATATTTGAGATGTTCTCTTAGTGGGTCGAGGAAGAGCTGTAATGGTCCAAACACTATAAATTACAGAGCTTTTTCTTTTAATGATGTGGATTTCACCAAAATCTCCTCGCGAGATTGTCAGTCCTCAAAGATAGGCAGTTTTTTCCCTTTCAGATTTTAGATGGCGTATTTGTAAGTAATTTAATAAAAAGCTTTTCGGAATTTCAATTCGGAACCGTAGGGCTGCAAATAGGACTTGAGTTGTATTCTCGGGAAACCAAATGTTGGAATTGATGTATCCATTTTCTCTCCACTTGGCAACAAAGAAACTACCATAGAATGGTGGCAGACCCGGGTTTAGGGATAAGGGGGAAAGCCTGAGCATCTTGCAAGAATTCCCACAAAACATGATTTATTCTTGTCAAGCCCGAAGTAGTGTTTTAGCTACATATTTTTTGTTATTTGATGTGTGGCATTATATGTTAGTGAATGGTAGCAAGGTTTGTAGAATAGGAGTAAAAACAAGTTTTGGCTAGCTTCTAGTCCCAATGCTTTCCTAAATCAGTGAAACCAGCATCAGGTCTTTAGTTTTTTATAGTTTCCACTTCATTTATGTTGGATATACACACTAGCATAGTGCGAATCACGAAGTGTTTGTATGAAGATGAATCGATGGTTTGAAGAAGTATTGTTGCTGAATGTCCAGTCAATACAACTGTAATGTTGCCGATTGGGTTACTCTGATAGTGATAGACGCTAATGGTAAGTTGTTGTATGTGCGTAATGTAAATTAGCAATAAGAACAGTGTGCTCTTAGAACTGTATATGTTTTTTTTTTTAATGAAACAGATCAGACCTCTATAAATCCAGGGTCTGCTGATAAAAATAACAGGGTAACGATAGACTAAAAGTTCAAAAGCAAATGCTGCACATGCAATTGAGTGAATGGTTTAAAAACATTTGTGTACCGTGCACTTCCTAGGTTCAACTGTAGTATAGCGAGAACTAAAAACAGAGACACCCCTCTGAAAAACAGCTTCAGGTGAGTAGTAGTGACTCCTCACACAACACTGCGGACATATCTGATATTAACTAAATTTAATTGAGAATGGTTTAAATTGCAGAAATTTAATGTTTAGATGCGTGTGATTGTGCGAAATGTTGAAGAAATACTTTAGATTGAAAAACTGTTTTCGTTCAATGCGTTAGTTTGTTCATGGGTTTTGCTATGATAAAAACATTTTGTTTTCTAAAACAATTAAATTCAACTCGAGATTGTACTGACAAACAATACTTTAGTTTTTCCATTTTTATATAATGTACGCTAGTATTGGTCGTGAAACCTTGTAATGTATACACATAAACATCCTACAGTATGGTGTGCTTATAAACGGACACATGGTTTATGGCTTTGTGTATGTGTACAGCAGAAAATTAAGATGCTGGAAATTTGTAGCAGCACTGGTTGGCTGGTGTGGGTAACTGTTGGTAAACAGCGTGATGGGCTTCAACAATCCCTGTACAAACTGAACAAAGACAAGCGGTGAAACTTTGGTAATTTGCAACTTTGGCAATATATAACATGTGTAGGCTCTCGAAGTTTCCATTTATCATCACATAGTGCACCTTAACATTATTCTGATCACAACAGAAAGCAACAAAAAAAGACACTTCTTCAGTCAGAGACACAAAGAATTCCATTTAAATAAGGCAAATAGCTACAGTCAGTAATCAATTAGGTGTTACTTTCACGACATAAACATACATTACACGGTAAAGCGTAGTGTTTCCCTAATCTCCTACGATTTGTTTGAGGAATTGTGCTTTTCTGAGGATCTTCTCAAAAATCCAACGCATTAAATCTGTAATACATCTTATGTATAGATGTAAGAATCCTCAGCCAAGATGGATGATATGGGGGGGGGCACTTGAATCAGTGTTGGTGTTGTGCTTTTGTTTATAATTTGGAGTGGGGGTATGGTCTGACGAGAATATCAGTGGAGATGGAATCTCAGCTATGCAGGCATGTCTGAAATAGCACTGGTAAAACACTCTGTTGTTTCATTTGGGGTTCCGATCTGGGCCCCATCACAGCCACTTTTTCGTTGAATAGGTTTCGACTAACTCTTGTGGAAATGACTGTTGCTAAAACAAGACATAACAAGATGTGCCATCTCTAACTGAGAGAAACCACGTGTGTGGGGAGACGTGCAGCAACAAAATAACCTTTTTTGCAATTGTCTAACATGTGTTTTTTTTCAGATGTAGGCAAAAGATGACTGAAATGTAATGACATATAAGTGCCTTCCCAGCTACCACCCAGTCCTGACAGCATCAATCCGCCCCAAGCAAATTCTTGTGTGTATCTAATCTGTTGGACGAGAAAGCTAAGGATTCTTGTTTAACGACTTGTGCTAAACGAACCCGCAATCATCTACTGCGCGTTGTCCTTTCTCATCGTGATCCCGTGAAGTGCACGACGATCCTCAAGTAGGATTAAGTCTGGCAGAAAAAAAAAAAATGACACTAAAATATGATATATTGTCATATACATATGTTAGAGCACGTTGGTTTTCTTTTCTTTTCCACAGGATGAAGGCATGGAATTGTTAATCCCATATGTGAGAGCGCACGCCACACTTTGCCCAATCAATTATCTATCCCTCCTGTACAGAAGTAATGCTGATAGTTTAAGTTGACCCTTTCCTAATTTAGTCTCGGATTTGTCTCAGACTTGATGCACCAAGCTTTTACACCGTTTTTCCAGTTTTAACAATACTGCGTAACTTTTCTACGGCGTCCGTAGCAATTTGATAGCTGCACTGGCGTTGTAACAGAATGAAGTTTTCCTCTGCCAATTTCCATCTTCGTCCTTTTTTTACTAGTTAACCCAGAATCGCCATTCACACATATAACTTTGGGCTCAAGTAAGTAGGTAACCAAGTCAGACCAAAGAGGGCGAAGCTAAGAAGGAAACAGCAGGAATGACTTGGGTTGTTGGGGCTTCTTGCGTTTTACTATAAATAAGGATTAGCTGACGTGTATGTCTTGTGTTTGTTGCGATTGCTTGGTGTCGGACTTGACAAAACCATGTATAAACTAATGTGTTCCATGCTACAACGCATGTTACATAAGTGAAAAAATACAACTCTAGAGGTGTGCCTAAAACACCACAAAACAAACCAACAAACATGCATAATGTTTGATTTTAAAGTTGGTGGTTTAATGACATACAAACACAGCGATGGGTTCCAACCTGCATCCTTTTATTTTCTGTTTTCCGAAAAGAAAAAAAAAAAAAAAAAAAAAAAAAGAACAAACGAGCATCAGAAAACACCTTGAATATACTATGGAGGAAGTTATTCTTTGTTGTCATATATATGAAATATGATATATATATATATATATGATATAGTTATATAAGATATAATTTTTTTTTTTTTTTTGTTAATGTGGTTTTCGTTTAAATCAGATTTTTCTTGACATATATACACACACACCACAGCACACATGTTACATTTATTAGTGGCTGCACTTGCAACAAACCCTGAGGACAAAATAAAACAAGGGGTAAATGAACCGGAGAAAAAATGTTTTTGTATTTAATTCATCAGCTTTCTTACAGGTGTTAGAGTATGTGGTACTTTGCCAAATTATGACTGTATATATCATGTATCATTCGTGAACTTCATCAATGGCAATCTCTAGCTTTTCTTTTTCTGAAATTCTCTCGCTTAAAACCGGGAGAACCTGAGCAGAATAAAGCACAGATTGAATGCGTCGTGTCTCTCAGGTTTTGTGATTTTTTTTTTTTTTTTTTTACATGATCCATATCTATTAACTACAACAAAAAGAATTTAGTTACAAATAAACTTAAAGTATATGAAGAAAGAAAACTCAAGGCACTGTCCAGTTGTTTTTCCAGCAATTATAATTGCCAAAATATAGAGCGTTTCGAAAAAGAGTTTTTTCACATACAACAAAAGTGCATTTTAAACAGTCTGCAGACTTTTACATGTAGCGCTTCATTTGTTTCTTACCCAATAAAGAACACACATATTGATGTCTACTAGGTACATCCTGTTGAATGAAACGACTGTTGTTTTGTTCTCTGACAAACTGTAACTCCCTACTGCACACTTCTGTGTTTTACAGTCACAACTGTGAATTTTTCTTTCTCTTATTTAAGTTTCACACACATTCCAGACAATAGGCAAACTGTCTGTGGCGTGATCTGCAATAGGCTATAACATTCACAAAGCACTCTCGTTATTCCATTTTTGCTGCAACCACTCATGTATGTTTTTCTGGATTTAATGGTCTGGTGAGGGCTCAGTGGACTACATAAAGATTTTTTTTCTTAGTAAGCGCTGTCTGTTGCAGAGCATGAGCAACATTCATTTCTGATTGGCGTGTCTCTAGAGTGTTTTATAAGACATCTCGTTTGTTGATTTACCGTGTACTGAGCTCCAGTGTCTGCGGCTAATGTCACCTCTGTGGGTCGCTGTATCAGAGGGAGCATAGCTGCTGTTAGAGTACTGAGAACGTTTTAGACTAACCACACCCATGGCATTTTTCCTTTCACTGCAGAATACACAGACATCAGTGGTATGATATTTAAAATATTAGCAGGGTGGTTCTCTAGGTCCTTGGTTCCTCTGGGAAACACAATAGTGGATGCAATAGTAATGAAAAGGGTGTGTTGGTTAGCAAGGTCGTCCTATTCCATAATTATTGTTTTATTGGATTGATCATGGGGAACACATACGGCAGAAACGTGGTATGCGACTAGGGAGCTCATCAGCCTCAGAGGGGCAAGCAGAGCCAAAGTTTGAACCACATTATCAAAATCACTTTATTTCAAAGAAAAATGGTTTTATAACCCCTCATTCCACAGAAACCCATGTACCTCTAATGTTTAATTAAAATCAATATGAAACATCTCTGGGACTCGAGCATTATTTCCCATATCTCAGCAACTTAGTTACATTCATATTAATTACCAGAATGGTTGGTCAAACTAATTAAAGACTTAATAAGACTGAAGGTGAAATAAGTTTATAAATTATTGTGAATGATCATTGCGAAAAATCATCTTTAATAATGGAGGTATTTTTAAGGATGTTGTTGTTTATAGTTTGTATTAGAGTTGGAACAGCTAGCCTGCTCTTTCTAAGGAATACAACATCCTCTGCTCCAGCATCCCGACTTTGACTGTATAGTTAGTTGTATATAAGTTTAGTATAGTGTTAGACACACATTTGGATGCAAACACACAATCCTTCATACCTCGGATGGAAAGGATGGCATGATTCAGGCTCTTTCTGTCATGTCGAAACTTCAGTCCTGTCACTTTTAGTGACTCGTTGTGTTTCAAATCGTCAAGGATGTAAATCATAATGAGTTCGAGAACATACACAAAAAATGCCAACATATCGTAACACCTGGTTTCATCAAGAAAGGAGATACAATGATCTCAATGGGATCCATGGTTAACTGGAGAGCACGCTGCAAGGCACAACTTAATTGTCCAAACAACCATGAAGAGGTTGCTCTGGGAAATCTGCTGTATGACAAAAAGATCTGCAGCCAACAGAAGACAAGACCGGAAATTAACCTGTTACCAACCGCCTGAACTCTAGGGTTTAGATGGAGAGATTATTGTTCAGCAAGGGGGTGATGGGCCTGAAGTCAGTACCTGACACAGCCCTCACAGTCATGTTGCCCTGTGTTGTCTTTGATGGTGCGTTTCAGAGACGAAGGCCGGATTTCTGTGTCACACGGCACCATCATGGTTTTTATGGTTTTCTTACCTCTCCCCACGAGATCTCGGAGCTGAAACGTGATCAGAAAGGAAGTTGTAACAGAACACAGAAGGTGACAAAACCACAGATGAACAGAAGGTTTTTTCCCCATTCTCATACTGCTCTCACACATGCAGCTCTCGTTCTCGACACAGCAGACAACTTATAATATCAAACCACAGTTACCTTTAACCGAAAGGTCGTATTCCACCAGCTTTAAGTTAAACTCTAACAGCAAACTTGAGAGAAAACAACAGTATTAAAAA